>NC_143023.1:96678866-96823866 GCF_057628025.1 Oncorhynchus mykiss
AGAAAGAAGTACTGTACACCGCAGAGTTGCACCTCTATGAAAGGAACCAGCAGAGAAAGAGGGCAGTTCCAAAGCCCTAATCACAAACAAACAAGCCGTGGTGAAACGTGTATCCAATACTTGAGTATAAGTAAAGATACCTTAATAGATAATGACTAAAGTTTTTTTTTTAAACGCATCACCGGGGTCACACTGCCTGCCCAGCAGGACGCCTAAAGCACCCAATGTCACGGGAAGGCCAAAAAGATCATCGAGGACATCAACCACCCGAGCCACTGCCTGTTCACCCCGCGTTCATCCAGAAGGCGAGGTCAGTAGAGGTGCACCGAAGCTGGGACCGAGAAACTGAAAAAAATAGCTTCTATCTCAAGGCCATCAGACTGTTAAATAGCCATCTCTGGCCGGCTACCACCCTGTTAGTCAAACTGCACCTGAGAGGCTGCTGCCCTAAATACGTACATAGACGTGGAATCAGTGGTCCGTGTAGGAATTACAACCATTTTTATACATATACCCCCCCCCCCCCCCATTTTAGGGGTTCAAAAACAATTTGACAAACTAACATATATTCGGCTGCACATATTTTGACGCTCTGCCAGGCCTTCACTGCAGCCGTCTTCATTTCCTGCTTGTTCTCGGGGCGTTTTGCCTTCAGTTTAGCCAGTGAAAGAGCATGCTCAATTGGATTCGGGCCAGGTGATTGACTTGGCCATCGCAGAACATTCCACTTCTTTGCCTTAAAAAAAAAAAAAAGTATTGAGTTTCTTTCGCAGTGTTGCTTCGGGGTCATTGTCCATCTGCACTGCGACGAGCCGTCCAATGGGTTTTGAAGCATTTGGCTGAATGTGAGCAGGTAATATTAGCACTAAACACTTCATATTTTCATCATACTGCTTTTGTCAGCAGTCACATCATCAAGTCTAATCTGGTCTTCTTGTTTTTGAGGCTTACCAATGATTTACATCTTGTGGAAATACAATCTCTGTATTTACACTGGCGAAGTCTTCTTCTCTGGCGAAGTCTTCTCTTGATTGTTGACTTTGACACAGATACGTCTACCTCCTTCAGGGTGTTCTTGATCTGGACAACTGTTGTGAAGGTTTGTTTTTTCTTCACCAGGGAAATAATTATTCTGTCATCCACCACAGTGGTTTTCCGGGGTCTTCCGGGCCTTTTGGTGTTCCTGAGCTCACCAGTGCGAATTTTCTTCTTAAGAATGCACCAAATAGTTGATTTGGCCACACCTAATGTTTTAGCTATCTCAATGATATCTTTTGGTCCTTTAAAAAGGGGGGTCCACCTATAAAAAGTACTATAATTCCTACACCGTTCACCCGATTTGGATGTGAATACCATCAAATTAAAGCTCAAAGTCTGCACATTTTTTTATTTCAACTTCAATTTGCTGTGGTAGACAGCTAAAATAATAATAACTTTGTCAATGTCCAAATATTTATGGACCTGACTGTATATACTGTATTATATTCTCCTGTATTTTGGTCAATGCCACTCTGACATTGCTCGTCCTAATATTTATATATTTCTTAATTCCATTGTTTTACTTTTATATTTGTGTGTATTGTACTGAATTGTTAGATATTACTGCACTGTTGGAGCTAGGAACACAAGCATTTCTCTACACCCGCAACAACATCTGATAAATATGTTTATGTGACCAATGCTATTTGATTTGATTTGATTTGTCTAGTGGTTGTTGAGTTTCAGCCTCGTCTAGTGGTTGTTCAGTTTCAGCCTCGTCTAGTGGTTGTTGAGTTTCATTCTTGTCTAGTGGTTGTTGAGTTTCATCCTCATTTAGTGGTTGTTGAGTTTCAGAATAGACTAGTGTTTGTTGAGTTTCAGCCTTGTCTAGTGGTTGTTGAGTTTCAGCCTCGTCTAGTAGTTGTTGAGTTCTAGTCTCGTCTAGTGGTTGTTGAGTTTCAGCCTCGTCTAGTGGTTGTTGAGTTTCAGCCTCGTCTAGTGGTTGTTCAGTTTCAGCCTCGTCTAGTGGTTGTTCAGTTTCAGTCTTGTCTAGTGGTTGTTCAGTTTCAGCCTTGTCTAGTGGTTGTTGAGTTTCAGCCTCATCTAGTGATTGTTGAGTTTCAGCCTCGTCTAGTGGTTGTTGAGTTTCAGCCTCATCTAGTGGTTGTTGAGTTTCAGTCTCATCTAGTGGTTGTTGAGTTTCAGTCTCATCTAGTGGTTGTTGAGTTTCATTCTTGTCTAGTGGTTGTAGAGTTTCAGTCTCATCTAGTGGTTGTAGAGTTTCAGTCTCATCTAGTGGTTGTAGAGTTTCAGTCTCATCTAGTGGTTGTTGAGTTTCAGTCTCATCTAGTGGTTGTAGAGTTTCATTCTCATCTAGTGGTTGTTGAGTTTCAGCCTCATCTATTGTTTGTTTAGCTGACACAAAATGACTCATATAGCGAACCACAACATCTATGGAAGATTACAAGGCAGTAGTTATCATAAGCGGTCTCTAATGAGACACAGGAAGAGAGCAATCTCCATAAGGTCTGAGGTGTGACCCCTGTAAGTCTCAATCCAAGGTAATACCAGAGGATTGATTATTGTAATAAGAGGTAGAGGGAAGACTAAGGGTTTCACATGTGTAACTGTCCGTGTCTGTCTCTCTGTCTCTCTGTCTCTCTGTGTCTCTGTGTCTCCGTCTGTCCGTCCGTCTGTCTGTGTCTAGAGGTAGTTCTGCTCACTGCATATATAGTGGGTCTAATGACAGAATCATTGTCCATCCCTGGTCTTCATCTCACATCCATGAGGACATCCCCCCCACCTCTTCCTCTTCCCTCCCTCTGTCTCTCCATGTGTCGTCCTGTCTTTCTTGGATAGATCGATTATCCTGGTTGCCATGACAAAGTGTGGTGTTGGCACATGTCAATCTAAGGGCTGCTTTCCAAATGGCACCCTATTCCCTACATAGTGCATTACTTTGACCTGAGCCTGGTAAAAAAAAAAGAGTAGTGCACTACATATGGAATAGGGTGACATTTGGGACACAGACCAGGAAAGCAAGAGCCGGAGTGAAGAAGGAAGTGGTGCGTAAGTAAACTAGCAATTCTGTGCCCCCTCCCCACCCTCCTCAAGAGGAAGCACGGAGAGGAATCCATGTACCAACCATAACCCCTGTCTGGTTAGTTCAATAAAATGTTATGGGAAACACCTGCGTCGTAGTTATCCTAAACAGAGACTTTTAATGGAACATTTTTCTCTGTCTGTCTTTAATAGAGAATAGAACGTATCTCTTCACACACACACACACACACACACATACACACATACACACACACACACACACACACACACACACACACACTTTTCTCTCAACCAGAACCTAGGGGTGTTTAAAAATACGACCATTAGAAACAGTGTAAAGTGAAGACAGTTTTGCAGACAGACAGTGACACACAGGAAAGGGCCTTATTTAGTCTTCGCTGCGGCCGTTTGACGTCATTTAATGGCGGAAAGGCAGTCTTAAGTAAACCGACAAAAAATATGAAACCTCTAATGGCTCACACTTGCCATTTGGTTAGGCCTTTGGGGGAGCAGTCACACTGTTGCTGTAAGTCAAGCATAACACTGAATGACTGGCTGGCACTCTTGTCTCTCTTTCTCTCGCTCTCTGAGAACAGTACAGTACGTGCTGCTAGACTAGAGATTTAGTTTGAACTTGTGACAAATAAAAAATGAAATATGTTTTAGGTCAGAACTTGGGAATGAAATTGGCTTCATTTAAATATGGTCTCCTCGTCTTTTTTCTCAAACTCTAACACGTAGGCCTATTCAATCAACTTTCAGTCAAATGTATTTATAAAGCCCTTTTCACATCAGCAGAATTCACAAAGAGTTTATACAGACACCAAGCCTAAAACTCCAAAGTGCAAGCAATGCAGATGTGGAAGCCCGGTGACTAGGAAAAACACCATAGAAAGTCAGGCACCGAGGAAGAAAACTAGAGAAGAACCAGGCTCTTCTGGCTGTGCCGAGTGGCGATTATAAGAGTACATGGCCATAAAATACAGATTGTTCTTCAAGATGTTCAAACGTTCATAGATGACCAGCAGGGACAAATAATAATCACAGTGTAGAGGGTGCAACAGGGAGTAAATGTCAGTTGGCTTTTCATGGCCGATTATTCAGAGTTAGAGACAGCAGGTGCTGTAGAAAGAGAGAGGGGGAGAGAGAGAGATAAAACAGCAGGTCCGGGACAAAGTAACATGTCCGGTGAACAGGTCAGGGTTCCATAGCTGCAGGCAGAACAGCAGAAACTGGATCAGCAGCACAACAAGGTGGACCGGGGGATGGGAACAGCCAGGAGTCTTCAGGTCAGATAGTCCTGAGGTATGGTCCTAAGGCTCAGGTCCCCGAGAGGGGAGACACAGAGAACGAGAGATTCAGACTTAAAACATGTGTTGCATAGTCACTGAAAATGTAAACTGCCATTTACTTATGTAAATATGTTATGTCATTATGGGGTATTGTGTGTAGATTGATGAAAACAAAAAACAAAGAGTGTAATCCATTTTTAAAATGAGGCTGTAACAAAATGTGGAAAAAGTCAAGGGGTCTGAATACTTTCCGAATGCACCGTATCACAGGATGTTCAGTGGCCAATCTATGACAGTTAATGTAATGCATTTAATATTGAATTAACTATTTAATTATCCTAGTTACTTTTTCAGTTTCCTACTGTACATTGGGCGAAAAAAACTGTCGAAATATTTGAGTAGTGTTTTGGGGAATCCAAGCATTACAAGCCAATGTACTATAACTACAAGACATTGAAGAAGCTTTGACCAACAAACAAACTTACAGTGATGACAATGCAAACCCGTCACTCATTGGTTGAAACCTTTCTCCTACACTTGTGTTTCCAAGACGTGTTCTTAAACACTCACGTGTCAACCCAATTTCCATAAATTGGCCAAGTCTTTAAGCACTGACAATATTTACGTGGTTGCCATGGAAATTGAAGTTAGAGGTAAACCGTCACCCAAATAGAGGCTCACTTCTCTGTTTGGATGAATGTATGAACGCTTTGCTTTGTGTAGAAAGGAGCAACAGAGTCTGCATCCCAGAAGTACACCCTTTTCCCTTTACCATACTATGTATGCACAGCTGAACTTGGAAGAGGCTACCACCAAACATTTCGCTCCCTGCTTTTACCACGACCATCCCATTCTGGTCTGGATTTTAGCTATTTTAGTACCGTTCAGGTTAGCGATTGTATCGCCGCCATGCTTTTGTTTTTCGACCTATGGTTATTTTATCATCTATTGTCATCCTGGATGTCTGCCTAATTGAGGGCCTCTCTTCAGCCCTGGATGTCTGCCTAGTTGAGGGCCTCTCTTCAGTCCTGGATGTCTGCCTAGTTGAGGGCCTCTCTTCAGCCCTGGATGTCTGCCTAGTTGAGGGCCTCTCTTCAGCCCTGGATGTCTGCCTAGTTGAGGGCCTCTCTTCAGCCCTGGATGTCTGCCTAATTGAGGGCCTCTCTTCAGCCCTGGATGTCTGCCTAATTGAGGGCCTCTCTTCAGTCCTGGATGTCTGCCTAATTGAGGGCCTCTCTTCAGTCCTGGATGTCTGCCTAATTGAGGGCCTCTCTTCAGTCCTGGATGTCTGCCTAATTGAGGGCCTCTCTTCAGTCCTGGATGTCTGCCTAGTTGAGGGCCTCTCTTCAGCCCTGGATGTCTGCCTAGTTGAGGGCCTCTCTTCAGCCCTGGATGTCTGCCTAGTTGAGGGCCTCTCTTCAACCCTGGATGTGTGCCTAATTGAGGGCCTCTCTTCAGTCCTGGATGTCTGCCTAGTTGAGGGCCTCTCTTCAGCCCTGGATGTCTGCCTAATTGAGGGCCTCTCTTCAGTCCTGGATGTCTGCCTAATTGAGGGCCTCTCTTCAGTCCTGGATGTCTGCCTAATTGAGGGCCTCTCTTCAGTCCTGGATGTCTGCCTAATTGAGGGCCTCTCTTCAGTCCTGGATGTCTGCCTAGTTGAGGGCCTCTCTTCAGCCCTGGATGTCTGCCTAGTTGAGGGCCTCTCTTCAGCCCTGGATGTCTGCCTAGTTGAGGGCCTCTCTTCAACCCTGGATGTCTGCCTAGTTGAGGGCCTCTCTTCAACCCTGGATGTCTGCCTAGTTGAGGGCCTCTCTTCAACCCTGGATGTCTGCCTAGTTGAGGGCCTCTCTTCAACCCTGGATGTCTGCCTAGTTGAGGGCCTCTCTTCAACCTAAACCTTGGCTCATCTTTAAATATTGTGGTATCTTGTTATTATTGACCTCCATCTGCTACTGTTGGCTCTCTGAATTGTATTTTTTGAATTGTTAACACAGATTGTCAACTCTTGAGTTTGTCCTGATGGGTGATCTGAATCAGGACTGGCTAACATCTAGCTTCGATCAACTCAAAATTATTTGCAATAGGTATAATCTCACTCAGATTGTCAACAGTGTAATGAGGTTGAATTTAAAGTATCCTCTGAAATCCTCTTTCATTGATTTGATCTTAACCAATACTATCCCTTCGGATCATTTGAGTAATCCTTCCAAATTTTGGCAAGTAGTGAAATGTTTGTAGTGCGAAAAAAAAATACACAGCTTCCCAAACTATTGTTGGTAGATGCACAGATTTTAACTGAGAGAAGCTCTATTTTTTTATTTTCCGTTATTTTACCAGGTAAATTGACTGAGAACAAGTTCTCATTTGCAGCAACGACCTGGGGAATAGTTACAGGGGAGAGGAGGGGGATGAATGAGCCAATTGTAAACTGGGGATTATTAGGTGACCGTGATGGTTTGATGGCCAGATTGGGAATGTAGCCAGGACACCAGGGTTAACACCTCTACTCTTACGATAAGTGCCATGGTATCTTTAATGACCGCAGAGAGTCAGGACACCCATTTAACATCCCATCCGAAAGACGGCACCCTACACAGGGCAGTGTCCCCAATCACTGGCCTGGGGCAATGGGATATTTTTTTTAGACCAGAGGAAAGAGTGCCTCCTACTGGCCCTCCAACACCACTTCTAGCAGCATCGGGTGTCCCATCCAGGGACTGACCAGGACCAACCCTGCTTAGCTTTAGAAGCAAGCCAGCAGTGGTATTCAGGGTGTTATTCTGAAAGCCTTAAATCAGCATTTTCTAGATGCAGGCAGTTTATTTGAACATGTTAAAGGTGTAATTGAACCTCCTGTGAATTTACCTGACACCCCTGTGCTCTCCTTCACCAGGTTCTCCTTCTCATCCCTGACACCCCTGTGCTCTCCTTCACCAGGTTCTACTTCTCATACCTGACACCCCTGTGCTCTCCTTCACCAGGTTCTCCTTCTCATCCCTGACACCCCTGTGCTCTCCTTCACCAGGTTCTCCTTCTCATCCCTGACACCCCTGTGCTCTCCTTCACCAGGTTCTCCTTCTCATCCCTGCCACCCCTGTGCTCTCCTTCACCAGGTTCTCCTTCTCATCCCTGACACCCCTGTGCTCTCCTTCACCAGATTCTCCTTCTCATCCCTGACACCCCTGTGCTCTCCTTCACCAGGTTCTCCTTCTCATCCCTGACACCCCTGTGCTCTCCTTCACCAGGTTCTCCTTCTCAACCCAGACACCCCTGTGCTCTCCTTCACCAGATTCTCCTTCTCATCCCTGACACCCCTGTGCTCTCCTTCACCAGGTTCTCCTTCTCATCCCTGACACCCCTGTGCTCTCCTTCACCAGGTTATCCTTCTCATCCCTGACACCCCTGTTCACTCCTTCACCAGGTTTTCCTTCTCATCCCTGACACCCCTGTTCACTCCTTCACCGGGTTCTCCTTCTCATCCTTTTGTGTTTCAGAAGTGCGTAAAGCCCTGAAAGAAATTGATAGAAAGAAATCCCCTGGCCCTGATGATCTAGACCCCTGCATCCAACACCTAGCTGCAGACATCATTACTCCCCTCTTAACATGTATTTTAAACCTCACGCTTGACGTTAAGGAAATCCCCAAGGTATGGAAATCTGCTTTTGTACTGCCTCTCCTCTCTGAAAAGTGGAGATCCTTTGCAACTTGACAACTATCGACCCATATCAAAATGATCAGTACTGTCAAAGGTACTGGAGTCCTTAGTTAGTAGGCAGCTAAAGCTCTACTGTCACGCCCTGGTCAAAGTATTTTGTGTTTATCTTCATTTATTTGGTCAGGCCAGGGTGTGGCATATTTTTTTTTATGCGGCGTGTTTGGTCTTGGGATTTTCGTACGTATTGGGATTGTGGCTTAGTGGGGTTTTCTAGGTAAGTCTATGGCTGTCTGAATTGGTTCTCAATTAGAGGCAGGTGCTTATCGTTGTCTCTGATTGGGAACCATATTTAGGCAGCCATATTCTTTGAGTGTTTCGTGGGTGATTGTCCTTAGTATCCTGATGTCCTTGGTCTGTGTTAGTTTACACAAGTATAGGCTGTTTCGGTTTTCGTTACGTTTATTTTGTAGTGTTTGTGTTTAGTGTGTTTGTCATTAAACATTAATCGCAATCTACACGCCGCATTTTGGTCCGACTCTCCTTTACCCGAAGAAAGCCGTTACATCTACCTCCAAAAAACATCTTAAGTGGAATGAAATCAGGTTTTAGGTCTGGCCACAGCACTGTTTCAGCAACATTGAAGGTTTTAAATGACATCCACTGTGCTTTTGACAAGAAGTTACATTTTGTGTCTGTCTTTACTGATTTGTCGAATGCATTTGACACCGTGGATCATACTGTGTTGGTGTAAAACTTAAAATGTTGTGGAATTACTGGTCATGCTCTAGATTAGTTTATAAATCACTTATCAAATCGTATACCATGTGTAATGGCGGATCGTTGTAAATCTGAGTTCATAGAGTTCAGGTGTTCCGCAAGGTTCTATTTTAGGCCCACTGTTCATTTTGTATATCACCAACATTGGGGATCATAATGAAACAGCGAATGTTCATTTTTATGCAATGATACTGTTCTTTCTTAAAGTGGTAGTAGTTTATATTTAGCTTTTGAAAATGCCCAAAGTGCGTTTAACACTATACAACAGAATCTGTATGATTTGAAGTTGGTTCTGAATTTGGGTTCGTTACTAATCATGTCATTGTTACATTGGATGGACATACTATAGAGTAAGTCAAAGTGTACAAATATTAGGGAGTGTGGGTGGATGACAAGCTGAGCTTCACAGTTCAGGTGGAGAACTTGATAAGGAAGCTCAAGCAGAGAATATGTTTTTGTTACCGGCATGTGGATCGTTTTTCTCTGGAGGCCAGGAAAGAGCTGGTACGATGTCCATTACTGGCGGCTTTAGACTTTAGTGATGTTATATACACTACCAGTCAAAAGTTTGGGCACACCTACTCATTCCATGGTTTTTCTTTATTTTTACAATTGTAAACATTGTAGAATAATAGTGAAGACATCAAAACTATAGAATCACACCATTTGCCTTGATGACAACTTTGCACACTCTTGGCATTCTCTCAACCAGCTTCATGAGTTAGCCACCGGGAATGCATTTAAATTATTATTAACCTTTAAATTAATTTTTAAAGGTTAGTTTGGGGAAAATATTTCCTTCTAGATGTGTTTGAGCCTATCAGTCGCAAAACCATCAAGCACTATGACGAAACTGGCTCTCATGAGGTCCGCCACAGGAAAGACAGACCCAGAGTTACCTCTGCTGCAGAGGATAAGTTCATTTGAGATACCAGCACCTCAGATTGCAGCCCAAATAAATGCTTGACAGAGTTCAAGTAACAGACACATCTCAACATCAACTGTTCAGAGGACACTGCATGAATCAGGCCTTCATGGTAGAATTTCTGCAAAGAAACCACTACTAAAGGACACCAATAACAAGAAGAGACTTTCTTTGGCCAAGCAACATGAGCAATGGACATTAGACTGGTGTAAATCTGTCCTTTGGTCTAATGAGTCCAAATTAATGATGAGTCTAATGAGTCCAAGAGTAGATGAACGGATGACCTCCGCATGTGTGGTTCCCACCGTGAAGCATGGAGTAGGAGGTGTGATAATGTGGGGGTGCTTTACTGGTGACACTGTCTGTTATTTATTTAGAATTCAAGGCACACTTAACCAGCATGGCTACCACAGCATTCTGCAGTGATATGCCATCCCATCTGGTTTGCGCTTAGTGGGACCATCATTTGTTTTTCAGCAGGACAATAACCCAACACATCTCCAGGCTGTGTAAGGGCTATTTCACCAAGAAGGAGAGTAATGGAGTGCTGCATCAGATGATCTCGCCTCCACAATCCCCCGACCTCAACCAAATGGAGATGGTTTGGGATGAGTTGGACCACAGAGTGAAGGAAAAGCAGCCAACAAGCGCTCAGCGTATGTGTAACTCATTCAAGACTGTTGGAAAAGCGTTCCCCATTAAGCTGGTTGAGAGAATGCCAAGAGTGTGCAAAGCTGTCATCAAGGCAAAGGGTGGATACTTTGAAGAATCTTTAAATATCAAATATATTTTGATTCGTTTAACACTCTTTTGGTTACTACATGATTCCATATGTGTTATTTCATAGTTTTGATGTCTTCACTATTATTCTACAATGTAGAAAATAACAAATAAAGAAAAGCCCTTGAACGAGTCGGTGTGTCCAGACTCTTTACCAGTACTGTATATGCAGGCCTCAACCACTACTCTGAGAGCACTCAAAAACACTCCAAAACAATACATCATTGTGATCTCTACAGCGCCGTTGGCTGGTCGTCATCGAGCTTGCGTTGGCTTAAACACTGGCATACACTGATTTATAAGGCCATAAAATTGGATGATCTTGTCACATTGGTGGAGTTTAAATACTTGGTCGATGTAAATATTATAGAAGAGTGTAATTGTCTTAGTTAAGGACAGCTGTTTTTTAGTTAAGACTTTAGTGTTTCTTTATCTAATATGAAATTGTTTTTAGGCCAGCTGTTTTTAGTCAATATGTTTGTAATGTAATATGTAATTGTTGTACTGTGTGTGTGTTTATAGTTCTGTTTAATGTTGTGTTAGTGTGTGTAAGTTGTTTTGTCTGAAACGTTGTTCCCCCTGCTGCCGTTGGACCAGGTCTGTCTTGAAAAGGTAGATTTTTATCTCAATGATAAAATCCTGTATGAATGAAGGTTGATTAAAACATGTAAAACTAAATGTAGCACACTATTTTGACCAGGACCAGGGCTCTGACTACTGAATATAAGTAACAAACCTCACTGAGTCAAGCCAAAATAATTCAAACATAATTGTATATTTAGATAATAAATGGTTAATTCCAGACTGTTAATTAAAGGTATTACCGATGAATTGTAATGAAAGTTCAAACCTCTTGTTATGTATTGATATGACGGCGGTACGTAAATAAGTTATAATTCTTCAGGATACGATCTTTCACCTCCGACATCTATTGAGTAAATTACACAAGATGTCAAAGATGACCTGGAAATGGATCAAACCTTCAACACTGAATGACATTCAGTATTCTTCTTAAAATATATAGCAGAGGCAAAGTGTGTCAAACCCAAACTGGTGTTTTCACTGTGTTTGACATTGACCCTTCCTTGTTTAAAAATCCAGAGAGTGTTTTAAAAACACAAAGATGTTTTACTGGACCCTGTGAGCGAGCACGAGGTCCTTGGATGTACAAAAAAAACCCTAACTCATGTCAGATGTGTTTAGAGACGCCTGGTTCATCCATAGACACTGTTTCAGGTACATCCATGTTACCTTTTAAAGGAAAGGACAATGATCCCTGGAATGATGATTGAACTACAGTACCAGTCAAAAGTTTGGACACACCTACTGATTTAATTTTTACTATTTTAAACATTGTAGAATAATAGTGAAGACATCAAAACTATGAAATAACACATATGGAATCATGCAGTCAGAGAAAAAAAAGTGTTAAACAAATCAAAATATATTTTATATTTGAGATTCCTCAAAGTAGCCACCATTTACCTTGATCAAAACTTTGCACACTCTTGGCATCCTCTCAGCCAGCTACACCTGAATGCTTTTCCAACAGTCTTGAATGAGTTCCCACATATGCTGAGCACTTGTTGGCTGCTTTTCCTTCACTCTGCAGTCAACTCTTCCCAAACCATCTCAATTGTGTTGAGGTCAGGTGATTGTGGAGGCCAGGTCATCTGATGCAGCACTCCATCACTCTCCTTCTTGGTCAAATAGCCCTTACACAGCCTGGAGGTGTGTTGGGTCATTGTCCTGTTGAAAAACAAATTACAGTCCCACTAAGCGCAAACCAGATGGGAAGGCGTATCGCTGCAGAATGCTGTTTTAGCCATGCTGGTTAAGTGTGCCTTGAATTTTAAATAAATCACAGACAGTGTCACCAGCAAAGCAACCCCACATTATCACACCTCCTCCTCCATGCTTCATGGTGAGAACCACACATGCGGAGATCATCCATTCACCTACTCTATGTCTCACAAAGACACGGCGGTTGGAACAAAACAAATCACAAATTTGGCCTCTTCAGACCAAAGGACAGATTTCCACCGGTCTAATGTCCATTGCTCGTGCTTCTTGGCACAAGCAAGTTTTTTTGCAGCAATTTGACCATGAAGGCCTGATTCACTCAGTGTCCTCTGAACAGTTGATGTTGAAATGTGTCTGCTACTTGAATTCTGTGAAGCATTTATTTCGGCTGCAATTTCTGAGGCTGGTAACTCTAATGAACTGATTCTCTGCAGCAGAGGTAACTCTGGGTCTTCCTTTCCTGTGGCGGTCCTCATGAGAGCCAGTTTCATCCTAGTGCTTGATGGTTTTGCGACTGCACTTGAAGAAACGTTCAAAGTTGAAATTTTCCGGTTGACTGGCCTTCATGTCTGAAAGTAATGATGGGCTGTCGCTTCTCTTTGCGTATTTTAGCTGTTCTTGCCAAAATATGGACTCGGTCTCTTACCAAATAGAGCCATCTTCTGTATACCCCCCCTACTTTGTCACAACACAACTGACTGGCTCAAACGCATTAAGAAGAAAATAAATTGAACAAATGAGCTTTTAACAAGGCACACCTGTTAATTGAAATGCATTCCACGTGACTACCTCATGAAGCTGGTTGACAGAATGCCAAGAGTGTGCAAAGCTGTCATCAAGGCAAAGGATGGCTACTTTGAAGAATATAAAAATATAAATGTATATATAATGTATATTTTGATTTGTTTAGCAGTTTTTTTGGTTACTACATGATACCATATGTGTTATTTCATAGTTTTGATGTCTTCACTATTATTCTACAATGTAGAAAAAAATACAAATAAAGAATAACCATTGAATGAGCAGGTGTTTTCAAACTTTTGACTGGTACTGTATGTTTTGAAGATGACGGCTGAGTTGTTCATGCCTAGCTACTCACAATATAATGGTCAGCTTGGTAGAAGGTCTGACTTTACTGTTACCCTGAGGGAAGATTATATTTTCGTAGGTCTGCAGTTAGTTAAACTACACTAGTTTAGAAGGCCATCTCTTAGTGTTTCCACTTCTCACATGTCCACCATCAATAACCAACAGGAGATAGAAGCATTGAAAGCAGCACTGGAATATTCAACATAGTTTATTGGATCTATCAGATCTCACCAGCATTATGGCATTACCAAGTGCCAGTTAAACTCTCTACACAGTTCATTACCAAGTGCCAGTTAAACTCTCTACACAGTTCATTACCAAGTGCCAGTTAAACTCACTACGCAGTTCATTACCAAGTGCCAGTTAAACTCTCTACACAGTTCATTACCAAGTCCCAGTTAAACTCTCTACACAGTTCATTACCAAGTGCCAGTTAAACTCTCTACACAGTTCATGACCAGATGCCAGTTAAACTCTCTACACAGTTCATGACCAGATGCTGGTTAAACTCTCTACACAGTTCATGACCAGATGCCAGTTAAACTCTCTACATAGTTCATGAGCAGATTCCGGTTAAACTCTCTACACAAGGTCAGTGTCAGCACCCTATTTACAATGTGCAGGGATACTGGAGTGTTGGAGGAAGATACTGTATGTAAATATAGGCAAGGATTAGGAGAAAGTGACTGGTAGTAATATACAGTATGATAATAATAATAGTAGTAAACAGTATGGCAGGAGCATAAATGGAAGGTGGGTGTGTGTGTGTATGGGAGCATTTTTAAAAATGTATTTAACTAGGCAAGTCAGTTAAGAACAAATTCTTATTTTCAATAACAGCCTAGGAACAGTGGGTTAACTGCCTGTTCAGGGGCAGAATGACAGATTTGTACCTTGTCAGCTCAGGGGTTTGAACTTGCAACTTTCCGGTTACTAGTCCAACGCTTTAACCACTAGGCTACCCTGCGCTATACGTGTGTGTGTATGTTATATTGAGTGTAATGTACATTGGCATCCTTTCACTTCCCTCTCCATGCACTCGGCATACAGCACCGACATCTCTTCCGAATGCATCTCATCCTAATCAATAAATCATTAAAGGAATAATTCAGGATTGTATCTATTTCCCCAGAGTCAGAGGAACATTTTTAGGTCTCTGCGTGCAGTTTTGAAGGAAGTTGCTATCTAGCGTTAGCAAAACTGCTAGCATGCTAGTAGATACCATAGATGTCCAGTCATTGCGCTAACGCTAGTTAGCATTGGCTCGCAATTTCCTTCATACTGGTAGCAGAGACATAATGGTATCCGTGAAAGTAGATGTAATTTCTTCCGGGTACGAGACCTCCGTCCTTCATGGGTCTAATCATAGAACTACATGTAGAATTGCTTTTAATACAATAGGATCTATGTGGGCCTAGTCGTAAAGAGATGTCATTTAACTTTTCTTTATTTTATAATATATTACCTTTAAAATAGTGGCATCAACACAACCAGTTACGATGCTTTCATCTGATTTGTCAAACAAACACTTCAAAAAGGTTTTTTCATCCACTTGCAAACATATTTCTAGCCTCCAAACAATGGTGAATGTGGTAAAGATACATATTTAATACAAAGCACCAAGAAGTGTAGGCCTAATGACATTTTACAATTGTCATTAGGCCAGAATTTATGCGTCCACTACTGTCCTAATTCATGGTCATTGTTTAAATTGAATTGTGCCTGACTGTAGTGACAACAATAATTATGTTTCCTTAGAGTATACGTAGGTGGGACGACACAAACAAGCAAGTGTCATTTTTAAGAAGGAGTGTAGTGTGTGTGTGTGTGTGTGTGTGTGTGTGTGTGTGTGTGTGTGTGTGTGTGTGTGTGTGTGTGTGTGTGTGTGTGTGTGTGTGTGTGTGTTAAAGTCTCCTGGTGCTGAAGAAACATTTCAGAGACTTCTCTGCATTATGTACCAGCTATTCACAGCTTGCTGGGGCCTTTCAATAATGTAGGGGCTAAAAAGGTACATCTTTAAAAATTGAAACACCAGTCCTCTGCCACACACACACACACACACACACACACACACACACACACACACACACACACACACACACACACACACACACACACACACACACACTCAAATGGGTGAGCAGGGAGGCTCACACACACACACACACACACACACACACACACACACACACACACACACACACACTCGAATGGGTGAGCAGGGAGGCTCACACACACACACACACACACACACCTACAGTAATGTTCATCTCACTCCTCACTGTAAGTCCCACCAGTCTGTTGGGGACGGGCGAAAGTTGGCACGTTTTTTGGTTGTTAACTGGTTTTCTGGTTGAGAAGACCACACAATAATTTAACTAGATATCAACCACCTGACCTCTGTTAGCTGCAACCAGGTAAAGACATAGGTATCATGACGAGATATACATGTTACCTAGAACCTACAGTTGTATGATTTTATTTTCACTGGGAAATATGTTGGTGACAAGACAATTATGATCTTGATTTGCTTATCTCAAAACATTTCTATTCTTCAAACCGTTTCACTCAGTGGCTCCCAAACTAGGGGTCTGATGTGAAAATGGGATCGGGGTCAGGGTAAGGCAGAGTGGTCAGGTGGGCTCAGAGTGAGGACAGGCAAGGGTCAAAACCAGGGGGGCGAGAAAAAGACAGACTGGGAAAAGCAGGAGCTGAGAACAAAACCGCTGGTTGACCTGACAAACAAGACAAACTGGCAACGGACAGAGAACACAGGTATAAATACACAGGGGATAATGGGGAAGATGGGTAACACCTGGAGGGGGGGTGAAGACAATCACAACTACAGTGAGATGCAGCCCACTACAGTGAGATGCAGACTACTACAGTGAGATGCAGCCTACTACAGTGAAATGCAGCCTACTACAGTGAGATGCAGACTACTACAGTGAGATGCAGCCTACTACAGTGAGATGCAGACTACAACCTACTACAGTGAGATGCAGACTACTACAGTGAGATGCAGCCTACTACAGTGAGATGCAGACTACTACAGTGAGATGCAGCCTATTACAGTGAGATGCAGACTCCAACCTCCTACAGTGAGATGCAGCCTATAGCCTACTACAGTGAGATGCAGACTACAGCCTACTACAGTGAGATGCAGCCTACTACAGTGAGATGCAGCCTACTACAGTGAGATGAAGCATACTACAGTGAGATGCAGACTACTACAGTGAGATGCAGACTACAACCTACTACAGTGAGATGCAGACTACAGCCTACTACAGTGAGATGCAGCCTACTACAGTGAGATGCAGCCTACAGCCTACTACAGTGAGATACAGACTACTACAGTGAGATGCAGCCTACTACAGTGAGATGCAGCCTACTACAGTGAGATACAGACTACTACAAAGAGATGCAGCCTACTTCAGTGAGATACAGACTACTACAGTGAGATACAGACTACTACAGTGAGATACAGACTACTACAGTGAGATGCAGCCTACTACAGTGAGATGCAGACTACTACAGTGAGATACAGACTACTACGTGAGATGCAGACTACTACAGTGAGATACAGATTACTACAGTGAGATGCAGACTACTACAAAGAGATGCAGACTACTACAGTGAGATGCAGCCTACTACAGTGAGATACAGACTACTACAGTGAGATGCAGCCTACTACAGTGAGATGCAGACTACTACAATGAGATGCAGTCTACTACAGTGAGATGCAGCCTACTACAGTGAGATACAGCCTACATACTACTACAGTGAGATGCAGCCTACTACAGTGAGATGCAGAATACTACTGTGAGATGCAGCCTACTACCGTGAGATGCAGACTACAGCCTACTACAGTGAGATGCAGCCTACTACAGTGAGATGCAGCCTACAGCCTACTACAGTGAGATACAGACTACTACAGTGAGATGCAGCCTACTACAGTGAGATGCAGCCTACTACAGTGAGACACAGACTACTACAGTGAGATGCAGACTACTACAGTGAGATGCAGCCTACTACAGTGAGATGCAGACTACTACAGTGAGCTACAGACTACTATGTGAGATGCAGACTACTACAGTGAGATACAGACTACTACAGTGAGATGCAGACTACTACAGAGCGATGCAGACTACTACAGTGAGATGCAGCCTACTACAGTGAGATACAGACTACTACAGTGAGATGCAGCCTACTACAGTGAGATGAATCCTACTACAGTGAGATGCAGCCTACTACAGTGAGATACAGCCTACAGACTACTACAGTGAGATGCAGCCTACTACAGTGAGATGCAGACTACTACGGTGAGATGCAGCCTACTACCGTGAGATGCAGCCTACTACAGTGAGATACAGCCTACAGCCTACTACCGTGATATGCAGCCTACTACAGTGAGATGCAGCCTACAGCCTACTACCGTGATATTCAGCCTACTACAGTGAGATGCAGCCTACAGCCTACTACAGTGAGATGCAGCCTACAGCCTACTACCGTGAGATGAAGCCTACAGCCTACTACAGTGAGATGCAGCCTATTACAATGTGATGCAGACTACTACAGTGAGATGCAGCCTACTACAGTGAGATAGTAAGGGCTTGTAGGTCTGTTGTAAGGCAGGTCCTCACCAGTCATCACCGGAAACAACGTCACCTATGGGCACAAACCCACCGTTAGGACTGGAAAAAGTGCTCTTCACTGACGAGTCGCGGTTTTGTCTCACTAGGGGTGATGGTTGGTAAGATTCCAGTTCACAGCAGGCGGGAGTGACACTGTGCTAGCTAGCTAGCTACCTAGCTAGTAAGTAGGAGTCCAGTTCACAGCAGGCGGGAGCGACGTCATTTCCGGTCACGACTTGCAGACTTGTTTTTGAGTTACTGTGCGTTTTGTTGCCAACCTGTTTTGCTACCTGACAAATTTACGGTTTTTACTTTTTAATTACCGTTTATATTTTTGTTTTTTCCTACTCAACTTTTTCACTCCGGACGCTTTATCTGGACACGATTCGTCAGGACCTCCAACAGCCGAAGCTAAGTAGTAACATTAACATGATGCCTTCTAATTGTAGTCGCTGTACTCGCCTTACGGCGAGGATAGCTGTGCTACAAGCCCAGCTTCAGACGCAATCGCTAGGCAAGGGTAATTTCAGTGTAGGAAAGGATGAAACAGCGTCTGTGCCACCAGTAAGTACAGATAGTAGTATAAATCCCCTGGCACAGTCCCCGCAGCCGGACAACTTTCTCACGGTTTCTGGAAGGAAATGCTGTAGGAACGCTCAACCGGTGTCGCTCATTCAGCCGACAGAAACTTTCAACCGGTTTTCCCCATTAAGCAGCGGGTCGGAGTCAGAGGCCGAGTCTTCTCTGGTCTCTACTCCTCCCGTTACGGGGTCTGAGACGCCGAAGCTTCCCACCATTAGCTCTGACAAATTGAAAACTCTAGTCATTGGCGACTCCATTACCCGCAGTATTAGACTTGAGAATCATCCAGCGATCATACACTGTTTACCGGGGGGCAGGGCTACCGACGTTAAGGCTAATCTGAAGATGGTGCTGGCTAAAGCTAAAACTGGCGAGTGTAGAGAGTATAGATGTAACGATTCTCCTCTTGTGAAGTAGAGGCGGACCAAAGCGCAGCGTGGTGGTTGTTCATTGTATTTATTGACGACACTATACATGAACAAACTAACGAAAAAAAACAAGAAACGTGAGAACTCAAAACAGCCCTGTCTGGTGCAAACACAAAAACAGGAACAATCACCCACAAACACACAGTGAAACCCAGGCTACCTAAATATGGTTCCCAATCAGAGACAATGACGAACACCTGCCTCTGATTGAGAACCATATCAGGCCGAACATAGAACTAGACCAAAACATAGAAAAACAAACATAGACTGCCCACCCAACTCACGCCCTGACCATACTAAATAAATACAAAAACAAAGGAAATAGAGGTCAGAACGTGACAGTACCCCCCCCCAAAGGTGCGGACTCCGGCCGCAAAACCTTGACCTATAGGGGAGGGTCTGGGTGGGCGTCTGTCCGCGGTGGCGGCTCTGGCGCGGGACGCGGACCCCACTTCGCCATTGTCTCAGTCCGCCTTATTGTCCGCCTCCGTGGCTTACTCACCATGCCCACCCCTCTCAATGACCCCACTGGACAGAGGGGCTGCTTGGGACAGAGGGGCAGCTTCTCGGGACAGAGGGACAGCTGCTCGGGACAGAGGGACAGCTGCTCGGGACAGAGGGACAGCTGCTCGGGACAGAGGGACAGCTGCTCGGGACAGAGGGACAGCTGCTCGGGACAGAGGGACAGCTGCTCGGGACAGAGGGACAGCTGCTCCGGGCGGAGGGGCTCTAGCGGCCCCTGGCTGACTGGCGGCACTGGCGGCCCCTGGCTGACTGGCGGCCCCTGGCTGACTGGCGGCACTGGCGGCCCCTGGTTGACTGGCGGCGCTGGCGCTGGGCTGACTGGCAGCACTGGTGGCCCCTGGTTGACTGGCGGCACTGGCGGCCCCTGGCTGACTGGCGGCACTGGCGGCCCCTGGCTGACGGGCGGCATTGGCGGCTCCTGGCAGACGGGCGGCGCTGGCGGCGCTGGGCAGACGGGCGGCGCTGGCGGCGCTGGGCAGACGGGCGGCGCTGGCGGCGCTGGGCAGACGGGCGGCGCTGGCGGCGCTGGGCAGACGGGCGGCGCTGGCGGCGCTGGGCAGACGGGAAGCTCCGATGGCGCCGGGCAGACGCGAAGCTCTGGCAGAGGCGCCGGACAGGCGGGAGGCTCCGGCAGAGGCGCCGGACAGGCGGGAGGCTCCGGCAGAGGCGCCGGACAGGCGGGAGGCTCCGGCAGAGGCGCCGGACAGGCGGGAGGCTCCGGCAGAGGCGCCGGACAGGCGGGAGGCTCCGGCAGAGGCGCCGGACAGGCGGGAGGCTCCGGCAGAGGCGCCGGACAGGCGGGAGGCTCCGGCAGCGGCGCCGGACAGGCGGGAGGCTCCGGCAGCGGCGCCGGACAGGCGGGAGGCTCCGGCAGCGGCGCCGGACAGGCGGGAGGCTCCGGCAGCGGCGCCGGACAGGCGGGAGGCTCCGGCAGAGGCGCCGGACAGGCGGGAGGCTCCGGCAGAGGCGCCGGACAGGCGGGAGGCTCCGGCAGAGGCGCCGGACAGGCGGGAGGCTCCGGCAGCGCTGGAGAGGAGGAAGGCTCTGGATGGATGGGCCGGAGAGACAGCCTGGTACGGGGAGCTGCCACCGGAGGGCTGGGGTGTGGAGGTGGTGACGGATAGACCGGGCCGTGCAGGCGCACTGGAGCTCTTGAGCACCGAGCCTGCCCAACCTTACCCGGTTGAATGGTCCCGGTCGCCCTGCCAGTGCGGCGAGGTGGAATAGCCCGCACTGGGCTATGCAGGCGAACCAGGGACACCGTGCGCAAGGCTGGTGCCATGTAAGCCGGCCCAAGGAGACGCACTGGAGACCAGATGCGTAGAGCCGGCTTCATGGCACTTGGCTCGATGCCCACTCTAGCCCGGCCGATACGCGGAGCTGGAATGTACCGCACCGGGCTGTGCACCCGCACTGGGGACACCGTGCGCTCCACAGCATAACACGGTGCCTGCCCGGTCTCTCTAGCCCCCCGGTAACCACAGGAAGTTGGCTCAGGTCTCCTACCTGGCGTAGCCATACTCCCTGTTAGCCCCCCCCCAAGAAATTTTTGGGGCTGACTCCCGGGCTTCCATCCACGACGCCGCGCTGCCTCCTCGTACCAGCGCCTCTCCGCCTCCCGTTCTTCCTTGGGGCGGCGATATTCTCCTGGCTGAGCCCAAGGTCCTTTACCGTCTAATTCGTCCTCCCATGTCCATACCTCCTCGCGCTGCTCCTGCTGCTGCTTTCTCCTTTGCCCATTACCACACCGCTTGGTCCTGTTGTGGTGGGTGATTCTGTAACGATTCTCCTCTTGTGAAGTAGAGGCGGACCAAAGCGCAGCGTGGTGGTTGTTCATTGTATTTATTGACGACACTATACATGAACAAACTAACGAAAAAAAACAAGAAACGTGAGAACTCAAAACAGCCCTGTCTGGTGCAAACACAAAAACAGGAACAATCACCCACAAACACACAGTGAAACCCAGGCTACCTAAATATGGTTCCCAATCAGAGACAATGACGAACACCTGCCTCTGATTGAGAACCATATCAGGCCGAACATAGAACTAGACCAAAACATAGAAAAACAAACATAGACTGCCCACCCAACTCACGCCCTGACCATACTAAATAAATACAAAAACAAAGGAAATAGAGGTCAGAACGTGACAATAGAGATATTGTTATCCACGTCGGCACCAACGATGTTAGGATGAAACAGTCAGAGATCACCAAGCGCAACATAGCTTCTGCGTGTAAATCAGCTAGAAAGATGTGTCGGCATCGAGTAATTGTCTCTGGCCCCCTCCCAGTTAGGGGGAGTGATGAGCTCTACAGCAGAGTCTCACAACTCAATCGCTGGTTGAAAACTGTTTTCTGCCCCTCCCAAAAGATAGAATTTGTAGATAATTGGCCCTCTTTCTGGGACTCGCCCACAAACAGGACCAAGCCTGACCTGCTGAGGAGTGACGGACTCCATCCTAGCTGGAGGGGTGCTCTCATTTTATCTACCAACATAGACAGGGCTCTAACTCCTCTAGCTCCACAATGAAATAGGGTGCAGGCCAGGCAGCAGGCTGTTAGCCAGCCTGCCAGCATAGTGGAGTCTGCCACTAGCACAGTCAGTGTAGTCAGCTCAGCTATCACCATTGAGACCGTGTCTGTGCCTCGACCTAGGTTGGGCAAAACTAAACATGGCGGTGTTCGCCTTAGCAATCTCACTAGGATAAAGACCACCTCCATTCCTGTCATTATTGAAAGAGATCATGATACCTCACATCTCAAAATAGGGCTACTTAATGTTAGATCCCTTACTTCAAAGGCAATTATAGTCAATGAACTAATCACTGATCATAATCTTGATGTGATTGGCCTGACTGAAACATGGCTTAAGCCTGATGAATTTACTGTGTTAAATGAGGCCTCACCTCCTGGCTACACTAGTGACCATATCCCCCGTGCATCCCGCAAAGGCGGAGGTGTTGCTAACATTTACGATAGCAAATTTCAATTTACAAAAAAAAAAATGACGTTTTCGTCTTTTGAGCTTCTAGTCATGAAATCTATGCAGCCTACTCAATCACTTTTTATAGCTACTGTTTACAGGCCTCCTGGGCCATATACAGCGTTCCTCACTGAGTTCCCTGAATTCCTATCGGACCTTGTAGTCATAGCGGATAATATTCTAATCTTTGGTGACTTTAATATTCACATGGAAAAGTCCACAGACCCACTCCAAAAGGCTTTCGGAGCCATCATCGACTCAGTGGGTTTTGTCCAACATGTCTCTGGACCCACTCACTGTCACAGTCATACGCTGGACCTAGTTTTGTCCCATGGAATAAATGTTGTGGATCTTAATGTTTTTCCTCATAATCCTGGACTATCGGACTACCATTTTATTACGTTTGCAATTGCAACAAATAATCTGCTCAGACCCCAACCAAGGATCATCAAAAGTCGTGCTATAAATTCACAGACAACACAAAGATTCCTTGATGTCCTTCCAGACTCCTTCTGCCTACCCAAGGACGCCAGAGGACAAAAATCAGTTAACCACCTAACTGAGGAACTCAACTTAACCTTGCGCAATACCCTAGATGCAGTTGCACCCCTAAAAACTAAAAACATTTCACATAAGAAACTAGCTCCCTGGTACACAGAAAATACCCGAGCTCTGAAGCAAGCTTCCAGAAAATTGTAACGGAAATGGCGCCACACCAAACTGGAAGTCTTCCGACTAGCTTGGAAAGACAGTACTGTGCAGTACCGAAGAGCCCTTACTGCTGCTCGATCATCCTATTTTTCTAACTTAATTGAGGAAAATAAGAACAATCCGAAATTCCTTTTTGATACTGTCGCAAAGCTAACTAAAAAGCAGCATTCCCCAAGAGAGGATGACTTTCACTTTAGCAGTGATAAATTCATGAACTTCTTTGAGGAAAAGATTATGATTATTAGAAAGCAAATTACGGACTCTTCCTTAAATCTGCGTATTCCTTCAAAGCTCAGTTGTCCTGAGTCTGCACAACTCTGCCAGGACCTAGGATCAAGAGAGACACTCAAGTGTTTTAGTACTATATCTCTTGACACAATGATGAAAATAATCATGGCCTCTAAACCTTCAAGCTGCATACTGGACCCTATTCCAACTAAACTACTGAAAGAGCTGCTTCCTGTGCTTGGCCCTACTATGTTGAACATAATAAACGGCTCTCTATCCACCGGATGTGTACCAAACTCACTAAAAGTGGCAGTAATAAAGCCTCTCTTGAAAAAGCCAAACCTTGACCCAGAAAATATAAAAAACTATCGGCCTATATCGAATCTTCCATTCCTCTCAAAAATTTTAGAAAAGGCTGTTGCGCAACAACTCACTGCCTTCCTGAAGACAAACAATGTATACGAAATGCTTCAGTCTGGTTTTAGACCCCATCATAGCACTGAGACGGCACTTGTGAAGGTGGTAAATGACATTTTAATGGCATCGGACCGAGGCTCTGCATCTGTCCTCGTGGTCCTAGACCTTAGTGCTGCTTTTGATACCATCGATCACCACATTCTTTTGGAGAGATTGGAAACCCAAATTGGTCTACACGGACAAGTTCTGGCCTGGTTTAGATCTTATCTGTCGGAAAGATATCAGTTTGTCTCTGTGAATGGTCTGTCCTCTGACAAATCAACTGTAAATTTCGGTGTTCCTCAAGGTTCCGTTTTAGGACCACTATTGTTTTCACTATATATTTTACCTCTTGGGGATGTTATTCGAAAACATAATGTTAACTTTCACTGCTATGCAGATGACACACAGCTGTACATTTCAATTAAACATGGTGAAGCCCCAAAATTGCCCTTGCTAGAAGAATGTGTTTCAGACATAAGGAAGTGGATGGCTGCAAACTTTCTACTTTTAAACTCGGACAAAACAGAGATGCTTGTTCTAGGTCCCAAGAAACAAAGAGATCTTCTGTTGAATCTGACAATTAATCTTAATGGTTGTACAGTCGTCTCAAATAAAACTGTGAAGGACCTCGGCGTTACTCTGGACCCTGATCTCTCTTTTGAAGAACATATCAAGACCATTTCAAGGACAGCTTTTTTCCATCTACGTAACATTGCAAAAATCAGGAACTTTCTGTCCAAAAATGATGCAGAAAAATTAATCCATGCTTTTGTCACTTCCAGGTTAGACTACTGCAATGCTCTACTTTCCGGCTACCCGGATAAAGCACTAAATAAACTTCAGTTAGTGCTAAATACGGCTGCTAGAATCCTGACTAGAACCAAAAAATTTGATCATATTACTCCAGCGCTAGCCTCTCTACACTGGCTTCCTGTCAAAGCAAGGGCTGATTTCAAGGTTTTACTGCTAACCTACAAAGCATTACATGGGCTTGCTCCTATCTATCTCTCTGATTTGGTCCTGCCGTACATACCTACACGTACGCTACGGTCACAAGACGCAGGCCTCCTAATTGTCCCTAGAATTTTTAAGCAAACAGCTGGAGGCAGGGCTTTCTCCTATAGAGCTCCATTTTTATGGAACGGTCTGCCTACCCATGTCAGAGACGCAAACTCGGTCTCAACCTTTAAGTCTCTACTGAAGACTCATCTCTTCAGTGGGTCATATGATTGAGTGTAGTCTGGCCCAGGAGTGGGAGGGTGAACGGAAAGGCTCTGGAGCAACGAACCACCCTTGCTGTCTCTGCCTGGCCGGTTCCCCTCTTTCCACTGGGATTCTCTGCCTCTAACCCTATTACAGGGGCTGAGTCACTGGCTTTACTGGGGCTCTCTCATGCCGTCCCTGGAGGAGGTGCGTCACCTGAGTGGGTTGAGTCACTGATGTGGTCATCCTGTCTGGGTTGGCGCCCCCCCCCCCCCCCCCCTTAAGTTGTGCCGTGGCGGAGGTCTTTGTGGGCTATACTCAGCCTTGTCTCAGGATGGTAAGTTGGTGGTTGAAGATATCCCTCTAGTGGTGTGGGGGCTGTGCTTTGGCAAAGTGGGTGGGGTTATATCCTTCCTGTTTGGCCCTGTCCGGGGGTGTCCTCGGAGTGGGCCACAGTGTCTCCTGACCCCTCCTGTCTCAGCCTCCAGTATTTATGCTGCAGTAGTTTATGTGTCGGGGGGCTAGGGTCAGTTTGTTATATCTGGAGTACTTCTCCTGTCCTATTCGGTGTCCTGTGTGAATCTAAGTGTGCGTTCTCTAATTCTCTCCTTCTCTCTTTCTCTCTCTCGGAGGACCTGAGCCCTAGGACCATGCCCCAGGACTACCTGACATGATGACTCCTTGCTGTCCCCAGTCCACCTGGCTGTGCTGCTGCTCCAGTTTCAACTGTTCTGCCTTATTATTATTCGACCATGCTGATCATTTATGAACATTTGAACATCTTGGCCATGTTCTGTTATAATCTCCACCCGGCACAGCCAGAAGAGGACTGGCCATCCCACATATGCTCTCTCTAATTCTCTCTTTCTTTCTCTCTCTCGGAGGACCTGAGCCCTAGGACCATGCCCCAGGAATACCTGACATGATGACTCCTTGCTGTCCCCAGTCCACCTGACTGTGCTGCTGCTCCAGTTTCAACTATTCTGCCTTATTATTATTCGACCATGCTGGTCATTTATGAACATTTGAACATCTTGACCATGTTTTGTTATAATCTCCACCCGGCACAGCCAGAAGAGGACTGGCCACCCCACATAGCCTGGTTCCTCTCTAGGTTTCTTCCTAGGTTTTGGCCTTTCTAGGGAGTTTTTCCTAGCCACCGTGCTTCTTCACCTGCATTGCTTGCTGTTTGGGGTTTTAGGCTGGGTTTCTGTACAGCACTTTGAGATATCAGCTGATGTACGAAGGGCTATATAAAATAAATTTGATTTGATTTGATTTTGAGATGCAGCCTACTACAGTGAGATGCAGACTACTACAGTGAGATACAGCCTACAGCCTACTACAGTGAGATGCAGCCTACTACAGTGAGATGCTTTCTACTACAGTGAGATGCAGCCTACTACAGTGAGATACAGCCTACAGCCTACTACAGTGAGATGCAGCCTACTACAGTGAGATGCAGCCTACTACAGTGAGATACAGCCTACAACCTACTACAGTGACATGCAGCCTACTACAGTGAGATGCAGCCTACAGCCTACTACAGTGAGATACAGACTACAGCCTACTACAGTGAGATACAGACTACTACAGTGAGATACAGACTACTACAGTGAGATGCAGACTACTACAGTGAGATGCAGCCTACTACAGTGAGATGCAGACTACTACAGTGAGCTACAGACTACTACGTGAGATGCAGGCTACTACAGTGAGATACAGACTACTACAGTGAGATGCAGACTACTACAGAGAGATGCAGACTACTACAGTGAGATGCAGCCTACTACAGTGAGATACAGACTACTACAGTGAGATGCAGCCTACTACAGTGAGATGCATCCTACTACAGTGAGATGCAGCCCACTACAGTGAGATACAGCCTACTACCGTGAGATGCAGCCTACAGCCTACTACCGTGATATGCAGCCTACTACAGTGAGATGCAGCCTACAGCCTACTACCGTGATATTCAGCCTACTACAGTGAGATGCAGCCTACAGCCTACTACAGTGAGATGCAGCCTACAGCCTACTACCGTGAGATGAAGCCTACAGCCTACTACAGTGAGATGCAGCCTATTACAATGAGATGCAGACTACTACAGTGAGATGCAGCCTACTACAGTGAGATGCAGCCTACTACAGTGAGATGCAGACTACTACAGTGAGATACAGCCTACAGCCTACTACAGTGAGATGCAGACTACTACAGTGAGATGCTTTCTACTACAGTGAGATGCAGCCTACTACAGTGAAATACAGCCTACAGCCTACTACAGTGAGATGCAGCCTATTACAATGAGATGCAGACTACTACAGTGAGATGCAGCCTACTACGGTGAGATGCAGCCTACTACAGTGAGATGCAGCCTACTACAGTGAGATACAGCCTACAGCCTACTACAGTGAGATGCAGCCTACTACAGTGAGATGCAGCCTACTACAGTGAGATACAGCCTACAACCTACTACAGTGAGATGCAGCCTACTACAGTGAGATGCAGCATACAACCTACTACAGTGACATGAAGACTACAGCCTACTACAGTGAGATGCAGCCTACTACAGTGAGATGCAGCCTACAGCCTACTACAGTGAGATACAGACTACAGCCTACTACAGTGAGATACAGACTACTACAGTGAGATACAGACTACTACAGTGAGATGCAGACTACTACAGTGAGATGCAGCCTACTACAGTGAGATGCAGACTACTACAGTGAGCTACAGACTACTACGTGAGATGCAGGCTACTACAGTGAGATACAGACTACTACAGTGAGATGCAGACTACTACAGAGAGATGCAGACTACTACAGTGAGATGCAGCCTACTACAGTGAGATACAGACTACTACAGTGAGATGCAGCCTACTACAGTGAGATGCAGACTACTACAGTGAGATACAGACTACTACGTGAGATGCAGACTACTACAGTGAGATACAGATTACTACAGTGAGATGCAGACTACTACAAAGAGATGCAGACTACTACAGTGAGATGCAGCCTACTACAGTGAGATACAGACTACTACAGTGAGATGCAGCCTACTACAGTGAGATGCAGACTACTACAATGAGATGCAGTCTACTACAGTGAGATGCAGCCTACTACAGTGAGATACAGCCTACAGACTACTACAGTGAGATGCAGCCTACTACAGTGAGATGCAGAATACTACTGTGAGATGCAGCCTACTACCGTGAGATGCAGCCTACAGCCTACTACCGTGATATTCAGCCTACTACAGTGAGATGCAGCCTACAGCCTACTACAGTGAGATGCAGCCTACAGCCTACTACAGTGAGATGCAGACTACAGCCTACTACAGTGAGATGCAGCCTACTACAGTGAGATGCAGCCTACTACAGTGAGATGCAGACTACAACCTACTACAGTGAGATGCAGACTACAGCCTACTACAGTGAGATGCAGCCTACTACAGTGAGATGCAGCCTACAGCCTACTACAGTGAGATACAGACTACTACAGTGAGATGCAGCCTACTACAGTGAGATGCAGCCTACTACAGTGAGACACAGACTACTACAGTGAGATGCAGACTACTACAGTGAGATGCAGCCTACTACAGTGAGATGCAGACTACTACAGTGAGCTACAGACTACTACGTGAGATGCAGACTACTACAGTGAGATACAGACTACTACAGTGAGATGCAGACTACTACAGAGCGATGCAGACTACTACAGTGAGATGCAGCCTACTACAGTGAGATACAGACTACTACAGTGAGATGCAGCCTACTACAGTGAGATGAATCCTACTACAGTGAGATGCAGCCTACTACAGTGAGATACAGCCTACAGACTACTACAGTGAGATGCAGCCTACTACAGTGAGATGCAGACTACTACGGTGAGATGCAGCCTACTACCGTGAGATGCAGCCTACTACAGTGAGATACAGCCTACAGCCTACTACCGTGATATGCAGCCTACTACAGTGAGATGCAGCCTACAGCCTACTACCGTGATATTCAGCCTACTACAGTGAGATGCAGCCTACAGCCTACTACAGTGAGATGCAGCCTACAGCCTACTACCGTGAGATGAAGCCTACAGCCTACTACAGTGAGATGCAGCCTATTACAATGTGATGCAGACTACTACAGTGAGATGCAGCCTACTACAGTGAGATGCAGCCTACTACAGTGAGATGCAGACTACTACAGTGAGATACAGCCTACAGCCTACTACAGTGAGATGCAGCCTACTACAGTGAGATGCTTTCTACTACAGTGAGATGCAGCCTACTACAGTGAGATACAGCCTACAGCCTACTACAGTGAGATGCAGCCTACTACAGTGAGATGCAGCCTACTACAGTGAGATACAGCCTACAACCTACTACAGTGACATGCAGCCTACTACAGTGAGATGCAGCCTAAAGCCTACTACAGTGAGATACAGACTACAGCCTACTACAGTGAGATACAGACTACTACAGTGAGATACAGACTACTACAGTGAGATGCAGACTACTACAGTGAGATGCAGCCTACTACAGTGAGATGCAGACTACTACAGTGAGCTACAGACTACTACGTGAGATGCAGGCTACTACAGTGAGATACAGACTACTACAGTGAGATGCAGACTACTACAGAGAGATGCAGACTACTACAGTGAGATGCAGCCTACTACAGTGAGATACAGACTACTACAGTGAGATGTTGCCTACTACAGTGAGATGCATCCTACTACAGTGAGATGCAGCCCACTACAGTGAGATACAGCCTACTACCGTGAGATGCAGCCTACAGCCTACTACCGTGATATGCAGCCTACTACAGTGAGATGCAGCCTACAGCCTACTACCGTGATATTCAGCCTACTACAGTGAGATGCAGCCTACAGCCTACTACAGTGAGATGCAGCCTACAGCCTACTACCGTGAGATGAAGCCTACAGCCTACTACAGTGAGATGCAGCCTATTACAATGAGATGCAGACTACTACAGTGAGATGCAGCCTACTACAGTGAGATGCAGCCTACTACAGTGAGATGCAGACTACTACAGTGAGATACAGCCTACAGCCTACTACAGTGAGATGCAGCCTACTACAGTGAGATGCTTTCTACTACAGTGAGATGCAGCCTACTACAGTGAGATGCATCCTACTACAGTGAGATGCAGCCCACTACAGTGAGATACAGCCTACTACCGTGAGATGCAGCCTACAGCCTACTACCGTGATATGCAGCCTACTACAGTGAGATGCAGCCTACAGCCTACTACCGTGATATTCAGCCTACTACAGTGAGATGCAGCCTACAGCCTACTACAGTGAGATGCAGCCTACAGCCTACTACCGTGAGATGAAGCCTACAGCCTACTACAGTGAGATGCAGCCTATTACAATGAGATGCAGACTACTACAGTGAGATGCAGCCTACTACAGTGAGATGCAGCCTACTACAGTGAGATGCAGACTACTACAGTGAGATACAGCCTACAGCCTACTACAGTGAGATGCAGCCTACTACAGTGAGATGCTTTCTACTACAGTGAGATGCAGCCTACTACAGTGAGATACAGCCTACAGCCTACTACAGTGAGATGCAGCCTATTACAATGAGATGCAGACTACTACAGTGAGATGCAGCCTACTACAGTGAGATGCAGCCTACTACAGTGAGATGCAGCCTACTACAGTGAGATACAGCCTACAGCCTACTACAGTGAGATGCAGCCTACTACAGTGAGATGCAGCCTACTACAGTGAGATACAGCCTACAACCTACTACAGTGAGATGCAGCCTACTACAGTGAGATGCAGCCTACAACCTACTACAGTGACATGAAGACTACAGCCTACTACAGTGAGATGCAGCCTACTACAGTGAGATGCAGCCTACAGCCTACTACAGTGAGATACAGACTACAGCCTACTACAGTGAGATACAGACTACTACAGTGAGATACAGACTACTACAGTGAGATGCAGACTACTACAGTGAGATGCAGCCTACTACAGTGAGATGCAGACTACTACAGTGAGCTACAGACTACTACGTGAGATGCAGGCTACTACAGTGAGATACAGACTACTACAGTGAGATGCAGACTACTACAGAGAGATGCAGACTACTACAGTGAGATGCAGCCTACTACAGTGAGATACAGACTACTACAGTGAGATGCAGCCTACTACAGTGAGATGCATCCTACTACAGTGAGATGAAGCCTACTACAGTGAGATACAGCCTACTACCGTGAGATGCAGCCTACAGCCTACTACCGTGATATGCAGCCTACTACAGTGAGATGCAGCCTACAGCCTACTACCGTGATATTCAGCCTACTACAGTGAGATGCAGCCTACAGCCTACTACAGTGAGATGCAGCCTACAGCCTACTACCGTGAGATGAAGCCTACAGCCTACTACAGTGAGATGCAGCCTATTACAATGAGATGCAGACTACTACAGTGAGATGCAGCCTACTACAGTGAGATGCAGCCTACTACAGTGAGATGCAGACTACTACAGTGAGATACAGCCTACAGCCTACTACAGTGAGATGCAGCCTACTACAGTGAGATGCTTTCTACTACAGTGAGATGCAGCCTACTACAGTGAGATACAGCCTACAGCCCACTACAGTGAGATGCAGCCTATTACAATGAGATGCAGACTACTACAGTGAGATGCAGCCTACTACAGTGAGATGCAGCCTACTACAGTGAGATGCAGACTACTACAGTGAGATACAGCCTACAGCCTACTACAGTGAGATGCAGCCTACTACAGTGAGATGCTTTCTACTACAGTGAGATGCAGCCTACTACAGTGAGATACAGCCTACAGCCTACTACAGTGAGATGCAGCCTACTACAGTGAGATGCAGCCTACTACAGTAAGATACAGCCTACAACCTACTACACTGAGATGCAGCCTACTACAGTGAGATGCAGCCTACAACCTACTACAGTGACATGTAGACTACAGCCTACTACAGTGAGATGCAGCCTACTACAGTGAGATGCAGCCTACAGCCTACTACAGTGAGATACAGACTACTACAGTGAGATGCAGCCTACTACAGTGAGATGCAGCCTACTACAGTGAGATACAGACTACTACAGTGAGATGCAGACTACTACAGTGAGATGCAGCCTACTACAGTGAGATGCAGACTACTACAGTGAGCTACAGACTACTACGTGAGATGCAGGCTACTACAGTGAGATACAGACTACTACAGTGAGATGCAGGCTACTACAGAGAGATGCAGACTACTACAGTGAGATGCAGCCTACTACAGTGAGATACAGACTACTACAGTGAGATGCAGCCTACTACAGTGAGATGCATCCTACTACAGTGAGATGCAGCCTACTACAGTGAGATACAGCCTACAGACTACTACAGTGAGATGCAGCCTACTACAGTGAGATGCAGACTACTACAGTGAGATGCAGCCTACTACCGTGAGATGCAGCCTACAGCCTACTACCGTGATATGCAGCCTACTACAGTGAGATACAGCCTACAGCCTACTACCGTGATATTCAGCCTACTACAGTGAGATGCAGCCTACAGCCTACTACAGTGAGATGCAGCCTACAGCCTACTAACGTGAGATGAAGCCTACAGCCTACTACAGTGAGATGCAGCCTATTACAATGAGATGCAGACTACTACAGTGAGATGCAGCCTACTACAGTGAGATGCAGCCTACTACAGTGAGATGCAGACTACTACAGTGAGATACAGCCTACAGCCTACTACAGTGAGATGCAGCCTACTACAGTGAGATGCTTTCTACTACAGTGAGATGCAGCCTACTACAGTGAGATACAGCCTACAGCCTACTACAGTGAGATGCAGCCTACTACAGTGAGATGCAGCCTACTACAGTGAGATACAGCCTACAACCTACTACAGTGAGATGCAGCCTACTACAGTGAGATGCAGCCTACAACCTACTACAGTGACATGCTTTCTACTACAGTGAGATGCAGACTACAACCTACTACACTGAGATGCCGCCTACAGCCTACTACAGTGAGATGCAGCCTATTACAGTGAGATGCAGCCTATTACATTGAGATGCAGCCTACTACAGTGAGATGCAGACTACTACAGTGAGATGCAGACTACTACAGTGAGATGCAGCCTCCAACCTTAACTCTCTACTATACTCTAGTATCTACTCTATTCTACACCAGTCTCTACTCTACTCTCTGCTATACTCTAGTCTCTACTCAACTCTCTACTCTTCTCTACTCTACTCTACTCTAGCCTTGTCTCTACTCTATTCTATTCTACACCAGTCTCTTCTCTACTCTACTCTAGTCTCTACTCAACTCTCTACTCTTCTCTACTCTACTCTAGTATCTACTCTATTATATTCTATTCTACACCAGTCTCTACCCTACTCTCTGCTATACTCTAGTCTCTACTCTAGTCTCTACTCTACGCTCTACTCTACTATATTTTAGTCTATACTCAACGTTCTACTCCAACCTCAACTCTCTACTATACTCTAGTATCTACTCTATTCTACACCAGTCTCTACTCTACTCTCTGCTATACTCTAGTCTCTACTCAACTCTCTACTCTACTCTACTCTACCCTTGTCTCTACTCTATTCTATTCTACACCAGTCTCTTCTCTACTCTACTCTAGTCTCTACTCTAGTCTCTACTCAACTCTCTACTCTTCTCTACTCTACTCTAGTATCTACTCTATTCTATTATATTCTACACCAGTCTCTACCCTACTCTCTGCTATACTCTAGTCTCTACTCTAGTCTCTACTCTAGTCTCTACTCTACGCTCTACTCTACTATATTTTAGTCTATACTCAAGTATCTACTCTTCTCTACTCTGCTATACTCTAGTATCTACTCAACTCTCTACTTTTCTCTACTCGAGTCTACTCTCTACTCTACTATACTCTAGTCTCTACTCAACGCTCTACTCTTCTCTACTATACTCTAGTATCTACTCTATTCTATTCTACACCAGTCTCTACTCAACTCTCTACAATTCTCTAGTCTCTACTCTGGTCTACTCCTCTCTAGTCTCTACTCAACTCTCTACTATTCTCTAGTCTCTACTCTGGTCTACTCTACTCTAGTCTCTACTCAACTCTCTACTATTCTCTAGTATCTACTCTGGTCTACTCTACTCTAGTCTCTACTCTAGTCTCTACTCAACGCTCTACTCTTCTCTACTCTACTCTACTCTCTACTCTACTATACTCTAGTCTCTACTCAACTCTCTACTCTTCTCTACTATACTCTAGTATCTACTCTATTCTATTCTACACCAGTCTCTACTCAACTCTCTACAATTCTCTAGTCTCTACTCTGGTCTACTCTTCTCTAGTCTCTACTCAACTCTCTACTATTCTCTAGTCTCTACTCTGGTCTACTCTACTCTAGTCTCTACTCAACTCTCTACTATTCTCTAGTATCTACTCTGGTCTACTCTACTCTAGTCTCTACTCTAGTCTCTACTCAACTCTCTACTATTCTCTACTCTTCTGTACACTTCCGGCGCCGACAGAGATGGCCGCCTCGCTTCGCGTTCCTAGGAAACTATGCAGTATTTTTTATTTTTTACGTGTTACTTCTTACGTTGGTATCCCAGATAATCTTAGGTTTCATTACATACAGTTGGGAGGAACTACTGAATATAAGAGCAACGTCAACTCACCATCATTACGACCAGGAATATGACTCTCCCGAAGTGGATCCTGTGTTTTGCCTTCCACTCAGGACAATGGATCGGTTCCCAGCCGGCGACCCTAAACAACGACGCCGTAAAAGGGGCAAGCGAAGCGGTCTTCTGGTCAGGCTCTGGAGACGGGCACATTGCGCGCCACTCCCTACCATACTACTCGCCAATGTCCAGTCTCTTGACAACAAGGTTGATGAAATCCCAGCAAGGGTAACATTCCAGAGAGACATCCGAGACTGTAACGTTCTTTGCTTCACGGAAACATGGCTCACTCGAGAGACGCTATCGGAGTCGGTGCAGCCAGCTGGTTTCTTCACGCTTCACGCCGACAGAAACAACCATCTTTCTGGTAAGAAGAGGGGCGGGGGGGTATGCCTTATGATTAACGAAACGTGGTGTGTTCATAACACCATACAGGAACTCAAGTCCTTCTGTTCACCTGACTTAGAATTCCTCACAATGAAATGTCGACCGCATTATCTACCAAGGGAATTCTCTTCGATTATAATCACAGCCGTATATATTCCCCTCCAAGCAGACACATCGATGGCCTTGAACAAACTTTATTTGACTCTAGGTAAACTGGAAACCACATATCCTGAGGCTGCATTGATTGTATCCGGGGATTTTAACAAGGCTAATCTGAAAACAAGACTCCCTAAATTCTATCAGCATATCGTTTGTGCTACCAGGGCTGGTAAAACCCTGCATCATTGTTATTCTAACTTCCGCAACGCATATAAGGCCCTCCCCCCTTTCGGAAAAGCTGACCATGACTCCATTTTGTTGCTTCCAGCCTACAGACAGAAACTTAAACAAGAAGCTCCCGCGCTCAGATCTGTTCAACGCTGGTCCGACCAATCTGATTCCACGCTTCAAGACTGCTTCGATCATGTGGATTGGGATATGTTCCGCATTGCGTCCAAAAACAACATTGACGAATACGCTGATTCGGTGAGCGAGTTCATTAGAAAGTGCATTGGCGATGCTATACCCACAGCAACGATTAAAACATTCCCAAACCAGAAACCGTAGATTGATGGCAGCATTCGCGTGAAACTGAAAGCGCAAACCACTGCTTTTAACCAGGGCAAGGTGACCGGAAACATGACCGAATACAAACAGTGTAGCTATTCCCTCCGCAAGGCAATAAAACAAGCTAAGTGTCAGTATAGAGACAAAGTAGAGTCGGAATTCAACGGCTCAGACACAAGAGGTATGTGGCAGGGTCTACAGTCAATCACGGATTACAAAAAGAAAACCAGCCACATCGCGGACCAGGATGTCTTGCTCCCAGACAGACTAAACTTTTTTGCTCGCTTTGAGGACAATACAGTGCCACTGACACGGCCAGCTACAAAAACCTGCGGGCTCTCCTTCACTGCAGCGACGTGAGTAAAACATTTAAAGGTGTTAACCCTCGCAAGGCTGCAGGCCCAGACGGCATCCCCAGAGCGTCCTCAGAGCATGTGCAGACCAACTGGCTGGTGTGTTTACAGACATGTTCAATCAATCCTTATCCCAGTCTGCTGTTCCCACATGCTTCAAGAGGGCCGCCATTGTTCCTGTTCCCAAGAAAGCTAAGGTAACTGAGCTAAACGACTACCGTAGCACTCACTTCCGTCATCATGAAGTGCTTTGAAAGACTAGTCAAGGACCATATCACCTCCACCCTACCTGACACCCTAGACCCACTCCAATTTGCTTACCGCCCCCAAAGTTCCACAGACGACGCAATCGCAACAACACTGCACACGGCCTTAACCCATCTGGACAAGAGGATGTGAGAATGCTGTTCATCGACTACAGCTCGGCATTTAACACCATAGTACCCTCCAAACTCGTCATCAAGCTCGACACCCTGGGTCTCTACCCCACCCTGTGCAACTGGGTAATGGACTTCCTGACGGGCCGCCCCCAGGTGGTGAGGGTAGGTAACAACATCTCCACCCAGCTGATCCTCAACACTGGGGCCCCACAAGGGTGCGTTCCTGTACTCCCTGTTCACCCACGACTGCGTGGCCATGCACGCCTCCAACTCAATCATCAAGTTTGCGGACGACACTACAGTGGTAGGCTTGATTACCAACAACGACGAGACGGCCTACAGGAAGGAGGTGAGGGCCCTCGGAGTGTGGTGTCAGGAAAATAACCTCACACTCAACATCAACAAAACAAAGGAGATGATTGTGGACTTCAGGAAACAGCAGAGGGAACACCCCCCCATCCACATCGACGGTACAGTTGTGGAGAAGGTGGAAAGTTTTAAGTTCCTCAGCATACACATCACGGACAAACTGAATGGGTCTACCCACACAGACAGCATTGTGAAGAAGGCGCAACACAATCGAGAGCATCCTGTCGGGCTGTATCACCGCCTGGTACGGCAACTGCTCCGACCACAACCGTAAGGCTCTCCAGATGGTAGTGAGGTCTGCACAACGCATCACCGGGGGCAAACTATCTGCCCTACAGGTCACCTACACCACCCGATGTCACAGGAAGGCCATAAAGATCATCAAGGACAACAACCACCAGAGCCACTGCCTGTTCACCCCGCTATCATCCAGAAAGCGAGGTCAGTACAGGTGCATCAAAGCAGGGACCGAGAGACTGAAAAACAGCTTCTATCTCTAGGCCACCAGACTGGTAAACAGCCACCACTAACATTGAGTGGCTGCTGCCAACACACTGACTCAACTCCAGCCACTTTAAAAAGGGAATTGATGGAAATTGATGTAAAAAAATGTATCACTAGCCACTTTTAACAATGCCACTTAATATAATGTTTACATACCCTACATTACTCATCTCATATGTATATACTGTACTCTATATCATCTACTGCATCTTGCCATCTTTATGTAATACATGCATCACTAGCCACTTTAAACTATGCCACTTTATGTTTATATACCCTACATTACTCATCTCATATATATACTGTACTCTATACCATCTACTGCATCTTGCCTATGCCGTTCTGTACCATCACTCATTCATATATCTTTATGTACATATTCTTTGTCCCATTACACTTGTGTGTATAAGGTAGTAGTTGTGGAATTGTTAGGTTAAATTACTCGTTGGTTACTACTGCATTGTCGGAACTAGAAGCACAAGCATTCCGCTACACTCGCATTAACATCTGCTAACCATGTGTATGTGACAAATAAAATTTGATTTTGATTTGATCTCTACTCTAGTATACTCTAGTCTCTACTCAACTCTCTACTATTTTCTTCTCTAGTATCTACTCAACTCTACTCTGGTCTACTATACTCTAGTCTCTTCTCAACTCTCTACTCTACTCTGCTCTAGTCTACTCTGGACTACTCTGCTCTAGTCTCTACTCTGGTCTACTCTGCTCTATTCTCTACTCTGGTCTACTCTGCTCTAGTCTCTACTCTGGTCTCCTCTGCTCTAGTCTCTACTCTGGTCTACTCTGCTCTAGTCTCTACTATGGTCTACTATACTCTAGTCTCTTCTCAACTCTCTACTCTACTCTGTTCTAGTCTACTCTGGGCTACTCTGCTCTAGTCTCTACTCTGGTCTACTCTGCTCTAGTCTCTACTCTGGTCTACTCTGCTCTAGTCTCTACTCAACTCTCTACTCAACTCTACTTTACTCTATACTGATTCTAAGGGGGTTGGGTTAAATGCGGAAGACACATTTTAGGTGAATGGATTCAGTTGTACAACTGACTAGGTATCCCCCTTTCCCTTTTACTTTCTGTACTATATTCTACTCTTCTCTACTCTACTGTAGTCTACTCTAAACTAATCTCTACTGTACTCCACTTTACTCCTTGTAGTATCAGCATGAGGGCTTAATGACTTCCAGTCCAGGCCATTTCCTGTCTCTATTTTCTGCTTCTCCACTCAGCCTGCTTCTCTCTCTTTCTGTGTGTGTGTGGGTGTGTACATGCATTGGTGGGGTTGTGTGTGTATCTGAATGGGACTTGACCTGTGGCATGCCAGTCTGCTCAGCAAGGCCCCAGTCCCTAGAGATAGGGCTTCCACGTACACCACTAAAACCCAAAGACCTCCGAGCTCCCAAATGTCTGTCTGTCTGTCTGTCTGTCTGTCTGTCTGTCTGTCTGTCTGTCTGTCTGTCTGTCCCTAGAGATAGGGCTTCCACGTACACCACTAAAACCCAAAGACCTCCGAGCTCCCAAATGTCTGTTTGTCTGTCTGTCTGTCTGTCTGTCTGTCTGTCTGTCTGTCTGTCTGTCTGTCCCTAGAGATAGGGCTTCCACGTACACCACTAAAAACCCAAAGACCTCCGAGCTCCCAAATGTCTGTCTGTCTGTCTGTCTGTCTGTCTGTCTGTCTGTCTGTCTGTCTGTCTGTCTGTCTGTCCCCAGACATGCCAATAAGCCTCTAGCTGATCTAATCTATACAGAGCCAGGAAGCTCAGCAGAACGTTGTTCGCAGACCCGACACACACGCAGACCCAACACACACACGCAGACCCAACACACACACACAGACCCGACACACACATGCAGACCCAACACACACGCAGACCCAACACACACACACACACAGACCCGACACACACACGCAGACCCGACACACACACGCAGACCCGACACACACACGCAGACCCGACACACACACGCAGACCCGACACACACACACAGACCCGACACACACACGCAGACCCAACACACACAGACCCGACACACACACACAGACCCGACACACACACAGACCCGACACACACACGCGCTCTGACTCTGGCATTGACGTACAGATAAGATACAGATACGCCACCAGACCAACTAACTAAACCGTTGAGGAATCTCCTGATAAAGACCTGTGTGTGTGTGTGTGTGTGTGTGTGTGTGTGTGTGTGTGTGTGTGTAGGTACTCCAGATGCTCAACATATGGTCATACTATCATCAAGCTATCTGTTGCTAAGGTTAAGGTTAGGATTAGGTTTACGTTAGGGTTAGGTTTAGGTTTAGAGTAAGGGTTAGGGTTAGGTTTAGGTTTAGAGTAAGGGTTAGGGTTAGGTTTAGGTTTAGAGTAAGGGTTAGGGTTAGGTTTAGGTTTAGAGTAAGGGTTAGGGTAAAGTTTAAGCCTAGCTTTTTATAATCTACTGCATTATTGACCAAGTTAACAAAGTCAGGTCAGGAGAGTGGGTCAGGCTTACAAAAGGCTTGAATGAGATTAATTGTAGAATTTATTCCTTTGCATTCTGGGGGATAAATTAAGTGTGACAGCTCAGGCGGTGGTATCGGGCCTTTATGAGTAGGCTGGAGGCAGGCTCCTGTGTTGAGTGTACAAGGTGTTGACTTAGTGTGTATCTAAAATAGCACCCAATTGTCTATTTTGTCGAAGGCACACAGGGTATAAGGTGCCTGTTAGGAAACACTGTAGTTGACCCACAACCCCGTGTCAAAGGTCAAAGGTAATGCACTATCTAGGGTACAGACCAGGTGCGTTTTCACAAGGCCTCTGGTGGAATGGGGTTTTAGGATGGGGCTTTGACAGAATAAATTAGTGAACACTCCAGTCTGACACTCAGCATAACAGAGGGAACACTGAACAGACTTTAACTGCTGCCCAGACCCCCCTCCCCCCAGGGTTGTTTAACTAACCCCCCAAAAAAAGCACAACAGCATCTACATCTAGTAGACTCTAGAACCCTGACAACAGCATCTACAGCATTCTATATCTAGTAGACTCTAGAACCCTGACAACAGCACAACAGCATTCTATATCTAGTAGACTCTAGAACCCTGACAACAGCACAACAGCATTCTATATCTAGTAGACTCTAGAACCCTGACAACCGCACAACAGCATCTATATCTAGTAGACTCTAGAACCCTGACAACAGCATCTACATCTAGTAGACTCTAAAACCCTGACAACTGCACAACAGCATCTACATCTAGTAGACTCTAGAACCCTGACAACTGCACAACAGCATCTATATCTAGTAGACTCTAGAACCCTGACAACAGCATCTACATCTAGTAGACTCTAGAACCCTGACAACAGCGCAACAGCATCTACATCTAGTGTACTCTAGAACCCTGACAACAGCATCTACATCTAGTGGACTCTAGAACCCTGACAACAGCATCTACATCTAGTAGACTCTAAAACCCTGACAACAGCACAACAGCATTCTATATCTAGTAGACTCTAGAACCCTTACAACAGCGCAACATCATCCATATCTAGTAGACTCTAGAACCCTGACAACAGCACAACAGCATCTATGTTTAATGTTTACATACTGCTTTACTAATTTCATATGTATATACTGTATTCTACTCTATTAATTTTGTCAATGCCATATTATTTATAGATACATTTCCTAATATTTATATTTTTCTTAATTCCATCATTTTACCTTTAAATTTGTGTGTATTGTTGTGAATTGTTAGATACTACTGCACTGTTGGAGCTAGAAACATAAGCATTTCACTACACCTGCAATAACATCTGCTAAATATGTGTATGTGACCAATACCATCTGCTAAATATGTGTATGTGACCAATGCAATTTGATTTGATTCGATCTGATGTCTTGTAGGCTTCCGTGAAAAGGGTTGAATAGAGCACTATGTCTGGGCTCAAAAACCAGACCAAAACAAATGATACTTGGCGCTAAAGAAAAAGGTGAATCAGATGGTATGTGGAACAAAACAATGTATGTCTGTGCTTTAAACATCTATGTATATTCTGTTCATGCTTTTTCATACATCATTTGACTTGACCGTTTGCGAAACCTGCACTCCGTAGTTACCGTAGTTACCGTTGGAATGTTAGAATGTTCTACGGCAGTACTGCTCAATGGGCTTAGCAAACATTTGGGACCAACACAAATTACTGCAATTAATGTTTCCATTTTGTAATCAGAACTATCTCCATCAGCAGCAACTGCTGTTTTCTCAGAGATAAGGCAGGCAATTTCAGATATAAAACACGCTATTTCAGCACCAATTTTCCTGTACCTCATACTAAGGAGAAGAAAAAAAAAGAATTTCAGACAGTCTATATCAGGGTTTGATCAACAGAAGGATCTGCTTAGTGGTCACTGAGAAATCTGAACAGTAAGTTAGGGTTAAGGTTGTGAGAAAAGGTGGATTAGTGGGTCATTTATAAATAACTGTCCAGTGAAAATCTCACTTTTAACAGTTTATTTTCCGTTAACTCATAACCAAATAATGTTTTTTTGAACCGTTTGGAGATAATGGGAAAATTGTTAGACCAAAAGGTGAGTACATAACAGTTCACTTGACTGAATCCAAACATTACACTGTCGATTCGATGTGCATTTTACATTTTAATGTACTTTTCACCGCATTTGTTGATAACGAAATCTGAAAATATTCTAGAGACATTCAGTAGCATGATAAGAATATTCCTGGAAAATGTGGGGTAGGTGCAACATAAGACATACAAATTACAAGTGTTTTGAGTGAAAATAATTACTGGGGTGTCTTCAAGTGGCCACACACACCTCTCCAAAGTGTGCACACTTCCTAATCAATTTCAGGACTCAAAGAAGAGCCTTCAACTATAAGGTGTTTTTAAGCTCTCCTAGATGTGCCGTTGAGGAACTAGAGAAAGCACACTTGGCATTTGTTTCGTTTGGAACACAACCCTGCATCCCCGACAATCACATAATTACTGTTTACGCAACCCCAAAAAAACGGCCCATTATAAATCGCAATCTGGGTCAGATGGGGTATGATTTGACAGCTTATTCTATTGCCAACATGACTAGCTAAGTTATAAAATATGATCTTACAGTGTAAAGCTTTCACAAGGAAACTCCGAGAAACAGATGGTCATTTTGGTGCACGTAGAAGGGAGTCATGTCTGCATTCAGGTAGGTGCGTGTACCAGAGCACATTTTCATCACAATTAACAAACAGACTCATTCTGTTGAGAACACCCCCGGGTATGGACCCCGGGTATGACCCCCGGGTATGACCCCCTGGTATGACCCCCGGGTATGACCCCCTGGTATGACCCCCGGGTATGACCCCCGGGTATGGCCCCCGGGTATGACCCCCGGGTATGACCCCCTGGTATGACCCACATGTAATTTTGTAACTGTACATCATACATTGTGATTGTCAAGGTTGACTGTATGTAACATGAGTTTAATGATTTGGAGATCCCACATAGCCTGGTTCCTCTCTAGGTTTCTTCCTAGGTGTTGGCCTTTCTATGGAGTTTTTCCTAGCCACCGTGCTTCTACACCTGCATTGCTTGCTGTTTGGGGTTTTAGGCTGGGTTTTTGAACAGCACTTTGAGATATCAGCTGATGTACGAAGGGCTTTATAAATAAATTTGATTTGATTTGATTTAGATGTGGGGCTCCCGAGTGAAGCAGTGGTCTAAGACGCTGTATCTCAGTGCTAGATCGGTCACTGCAGACACCCTGGTTTGAATCCAGGCTGTATCACAACTGGCTGTGATTGGCAGTCCCATAGGGCGGGGCACAATTGGCCCAGCGTTGTCCGGGTTTGGCCGGTGTAGGCCGTCATTGTAAATAAAAAACGTTTTCTTAAACTGACTTACCTAGTTAAATAAATAATGTTTAGTGTGAAGTGGATGTTTGGCTCTGCTTCTGTGACATCAAAGTGGTATTTATTATAATCCTCAGTGTCTCATCTTTCAAAATACATCGAGTCCTCTTTAATGTACAGCGTTTCCCTTCACTCAGACAACAACAAATGTGCAAAAGTTGCCCAATTAGCAGGAGGGATGGGGGCAACTTGTTGTAGCGTGCAGTGCTCAAGTTCAGAACGTCTGTCAGTCAAAACCCAGACAGCGCTGTGAAGCACAGAGCCTGAGCTCTGACGTCATTTGTAGCATCTTACTGCACAGTCACTACATTCCAATTTAGGCGCTTATTAGTACCCAAATCTTCAATTTTCAAGGAGTACAGTGATGAAGGTAAAGAGCTTGAGCTGCTGTTACCGAGGTAATTTCCTAAGAATGGTGAACACTATTCTTGAAATGTGGTGACTACTGACCAGACCACTGAGTAGTCACCTCCAGCTGCAGCTAAGAGGACATTTTCTATCAAAGATTACCTAAATATCCCAATTCTGGCTCCAAACCCCCTGAAAGCATTTTAGGACTGTTTTCAGGAGAAGTGATTTGGATGAAGTAGGAGTTTATTATGACATTAAAAAATCAACTACTCTATACTTTAAATATTTATCAAACATTTCAGTGGCTTCTTTCTTCCGTCAAACAAACAGGACTTGTAATGGACTTAAGGGAGATCACTGATTAAAAAGATAGGTTATTTTATTTGGAAAATGTTACTAATTTAAGATTAAACAGAGACAGACGTAGTTCCCAGGAGATTTGGATTTGTGTCCATGGAACAGTAGTAGAAATGTTTGGTTTATTTTCACAAGGAGGAGTGAGACAAATTCTTTTTGAACTGATGCCACTGTTTCCAAGGAGACCACTTGGTCAACAATGCTGTGTTTTAAAATGTCCTCTTTCAAAAAGTAAAAAATTCCACATTTTACACAGCGACAGACTTTGGACAGGGTTGAAAGTTCGGCGTTATCTGGTTCTGACATCACTGACAGTTAAAACGGAAATGGGGTGAATTACCATTACCAGAGACCACAACTACTTTGAGGGAGATTATGGATCTGAAGGAGGTGGCTTGGGAAGAAAAGCAACATAATGTCTAGTAGGGAATGACGAAGGTGGACTAATTGCATTCTGCCCCCCCCCCCCCCCCCCTCTCTACTCTATATAGCCTCTCTACTGTATATAGCCTCTCTACTGTATATAGCCTCTCTACTGTATATAGCCTCTCTACTGTATATAGCCTCTCTACTGTATATAGCCTCTCTACTGTCTATAGCCTCTCTACTGTCTATAGCCTCTCTACTGTATATAGCCTCCCTACTGTATATAGCCTCTCTACTGTATATAGCCTCTCTACTGTATATAGCCTCTCTACTGTATATAGCCTCTCTACTGTATATAGCCTCTCTACTGTCTATAGCCTCTCTACTGTCTATAGCCTCTCTACTGTATATAGCCTCCCTACTGTATATAGCCTCTCTACTGTATATAGCCTCTCTACTGTATATAGCCTCCCTACTGTATATAGCCTCTCTACTGTATATAGCCTCCCTACTGTATATAGCCTCTCTACTGTATATAGCCTCTCTACTGTATATAGCCTCTACTGTATATAGCCTCGCTACTGTTATTTTTCACTGTCTTTTTACTGTTGTTTTATTTCTTTACTTACCTATTGTTCACCTACCTTTTTCACACTATTGGTTAGAGCCTGTAAGTAAGCATTTTACTGTAAGGTCTACCTACACCTGTTGTATTCGGCGCACGTGACAAATAAACTTTGATTCGATTTGAATTGATAGTCTTTTTCCACTAGTGTTGGTAAACCATCGAGCAAAACTGGCAAAAAAAACTGTCATTCGTACCAGTTCTGCCCACCGGGGAACCTCTGTGTCACAGATAACAATGGCAACCAGATTTCACCCCTGTGGCCACGCTCCACTTGATACTCATTGACAAGTCAGTGACCATGTTAATTAAGAAGTGCATCACATGTATAATTGAATTCAGGCTCAAATAAATAGCATCATTCATTTTTTTTTAAAGGTTTGAGTGTCAGGGGGTATCTTCCATGGTTTGGAACATGCCCCCAAATAAAACGTACTTTGTACCTAAGACCAAGAGCAGAGGGGTTAAGGACATCCGTAATACACGTATACACTCGTTGAGAAAAAGGATTCCAAAGGAGTTCTACGCCTGTCCCCATTGAGGAACACTTTTTGATTCCAGGTGGAACCCTTTTTGGTTCCAGGTGGGACTCTTTTGGTTTCCTCTATGTTAAGGGTTCTACATGGAACTCAAAAAGATTCTACCTGGAACCAAAAGGGTTATACCTGGAACCAAAAAAGGGTTCTTCTATGGGGACAGCCGAATGGGGACAGTTATTTTGCAGAATAACACTGGAGTGATAAATGATCAGATGGTCATGTACAGGTAGATATATTGGTGTGCAAAAGAGCAGAAAAGTAAATAAATAAAACAGTATGGGGATGAGGTAGGTAAAAATGGGTGGGCTATTTACCGATAGACTATGTACAGCTGCAGCGATCGGTTAGCTGCTCAGATAGCAGATGTTTGAAGTTGGTGAGGGAGATAAAAGTTTCCAACTTCAGCGATTTTTGCAATTCGTTCCAGTCACAGGCAGCAGAGAACTGGAACGAAGGGCGGCCAAATGAGGTGTTGGCTTTAGGGATGATCAGTGAGATACACCTGCTGGAGCGCGTGCTACGGGTGGGTGTTGCCATCGTGACCAGTGAACTGAGATAAGGCGGAGATTTATCTAGCATGGACTTGTAGATGACCTGGAGCCAGTGGGTCTGGCGACGAATATGTAGCGAGGGCCAGCCGACTAGAGCATACAGGTCGCAGTGGTGGGTGGTATAAGGTGCTTTAGTGACAAAACGGATGGCACTGTGATAAACTACATCCAGTTTGCTGAGTAGAGTGTTGGAAGCAATTTTGTAGATGACATCGCCGAAGTCGAGGTTCGGTAGGATAGTCAGTTTTACTAGGGTAAGTTTGGCGGCGTGAGTGAAGGAGGCTTTGTTGCGGAATAGAAAGCCGACTCTAGATTTGATTTTCAATTGGAGATGTTTGATATGAGTCTGGAAGGAGAGTTTACAGTCTAGCCAGACACCTAGGTACTTATAGATGTCCACATATTCAAGGTCGGAACCATCCAGGGTGGTGATGCTAGTCAGGCGTGCGGGTGCAGGCAGCGAACGATTGAAAAGCATGCATTTGGTTTTACTAGCGTTTAAGAGCAGTTGGAGGCCACGGAAGGAGTGTTGTATGGCATTGAAGCTCGTTTGGAGGTTAGATAGCACAGTGTCCAAGGACGGGCCGGAAGTATATAGAATGGTGTCGTCTGCGTAAAGGTGGATCAGGGAATCGCCCGCAGCAAGAGCAACATCATTGATATATACAGAGAAAAGAGTCGGCCCGAGAATTGAACCCTGTGGCACCCCCATAGAGAAATATTGAATGATGGCTTATCAATTAAATATTTAACCATACAGACACACATACAGCTTTTTCTATTTTTTTTTTATTTTTGACTGTACATTTGTTTGTGTGTAACTCTGTTTTGTTGTTTTTGTCGCACTGCCTTGCTTTATCTTGGCCAGGTCGCAGTTGTAAATGAGAACTTGTCCTCAATTGACCTACCTGGTTAAAGAAAACGAAATACCATATTTACATAAGTATTTAGACCCTTTGCTAGGAGACTCGAAATTGAGCTCAGGTGTATCCTGTTTCCATTGATCATCCTCGACATGTTCAAAATGTTTACAGGAGTCCACCTGTGGTAATTATTCCTAACTTTTGAGTTACTTTACAACTACCTAGCATGTTAGCTAACCCTTCCCCTAACCTTAACTCTTTAACCTGGGTGGCAAGGTAGCCTAGTGGTTAGAGCATTGGACTAGTAGCCGGAAGGTTGCAAGTTCAAACCCCTGAGCTGTCGTTCTGCCCCTGAACAGGCAGTTAACCCACTTTCCTAGGCCGTCATTGAAAATAAGAGTTTGTTCTTAATTGACTTGCCTAGTCAGGTAAAAAAAATACTAGCCGCCTAGCTAGCATTAGCCACCTACCTAACATTAGCTGCAACAAATTTGAATTCGTAACATATACTAGCTTTGGGAAATTTCTAACATATTGTCATTGCAATTCATAACATATTGCACGATTTGTAACATCATACAAATTCGTTGTAATTCGTTACATGACATGGATGATGGCTATCCACAAATTAATACATACTATACAAAATGTAATATATCATATTAATTAGAGTGTTTACATTTCCTGTGTTACATCTAAACCTGAGTCAAAATCAAATAAAATCTAATTGTATTTGTCACATGCACCGAATACAACAGTGAAATGCTTACTTAACCAACAATGCATTTAATGAAAAATAAGTGTTTTAAGAAAGTATTTACTAAAATAAACAAATAATTAAAGAGCAACAATAAAGTAACAGTATACATAGGCTATATACAGGAGGTACCGGTACAGAGTCAATGTGCATGTAGGTAGAGGTAAAGTGACTACGCTTAGAAAATAACAGAGTAACAGCAGCGTACAAATGAAAATAGTCCTTGTAGCCATTTGATTAGATGTTCAGCAATCTCATGGCTTGGGGGTAGAAGCTGTTAGGAAGCATTTTGGACATAGACTAGGCGCTCCGGTAACGCTTGCCATGCGGTAGCAGAGAGAACAGCCTAAGGCTAGGGTGGCGGAAGACTTTTTAGAGAGGTCCTGGATGGCAGGAAGCTTGGCCCCAGTGTTGTACTGGGCCGTACGCACTACCCTCAGTAGTGCCTTACGGTTGGAGGCTGAGCAATTGCCATACCAGGCGGTGATGCAACCAGTCAGGATTCTCTCGATGGTGCAGCTGTAAAACTATTTGAGGTTGTGTCGTCGGCAATGCAGTTCTGAGTGAACAGGGAGTAGAAGAGGGGACTGAGCACGCACCCCTGAGGGGCCCCTGTGTTGAGTATCATGGCAGATGTTTTGTTACCTATGATTACAACCTGGGGAAGGTCTGTCAGGAAGTCCAGGATCCAGTTACAGAGGGAGGTGTTTAGTCCAAGGGTCCATTGCTTAGAGATGAGCTTTGAGGGCACTATAATGTTGAGCGCTGAGCAGTAGTCAATGAATAGCATTCTCAAGTAGGTGTTCCTTTTGTCCAGGTGGGAAAGGGCAGTGTGGAGTGCAATAGAGATTGCATCATCTGTGGATCTGTTGGGGTGGTATGCAAATTGGAGTGGGTCTAAGGTTTCTGGAATAATGGTGTTGATGTGAGCCATGACCAGCCTTTCAAAGCACTTAATGGCTACAGACATGAGTTCTACGGGTCAATTAGGCAGGTTACGTTTGTGTTCTTGGGCACAGGGACTATGGTAGTCTGCTTGAAACATGTTGGTATTACAGACTTGGTTAGTGACAGGTTGAAATTGTGAGTGAAAACACTTGCCAGTTGGTCAGCGCATGCTCGGAGTACACGTCCTGGTAATCCGTCTGGCCCTGCGGCCTTGTGAATGTTGACCTGTTTAAAGGTCTTCGGATAAGGAGAGCATTATCGCTCAGTCGTCCGGAACAGCTGATGCTCTCATGCATGCTTCAGTGATGCTCACCTCAAAGCGAGAATATCAGTATTTTAGCTTAGCTTGTGTCACTCGGTAGCTCGCGGCTGTGCTTTCCTTTGTAGTCCATAATAGTTTGCAAGCCACATCTGACGAGCGTCGGAGCCAGTGTAGCATGATTCACCAGTAGTTCTGTATTTACTAACCACTGTTTGGCGGTTCATCTGAGGCCATTGCGGGATTTTTTTATAAGAGTCCGGGTAAGAGTCAGCTCCTCAAAAGTGGCAGCTCTATCCTTTAGCTCAGTGCAGATGTTGCTTCGGGTTAGGGTACGTACGTACGGTCACTGTGGGGACGACGTCATCGATGCACTTATTGATGAAGCCAGTGACTAATGTGGTGTACTCCTCAATGTCATCGGAAGAATCCCGGAACATGTTCCAGTCTGTGCTACCAAAACATTCCTGTAGCTTAGCATCTGCTTCATCTGACCACTTCCGTATTGAGTGAGTCACTGGTACTTCCTGCTTTCATTTTTGCTTGTAAACAAGAATGTGGAGGATAGAGTTGCAAAATGGAGGGTGAGGGAGAGCTTTGCACGCCTCTCTGTGTGTGGAGTAAAGGTGGTCTAGGGTTTTTTTTTTCTCTGGTTGCACATGCTGGTGGAAATGAGGTAAAACGTATTTATGTTTCCCTGCATTAAAGTCTCCGGCCACTATGAGCGCCACCTCTGAATGAGAATTTTCTTGTTTGCTTATGGCCTTATACAGCTCGCTGAGTGCGGTCTTAGTGCCAGCATCGGTTTTGGTGATAAATGGACAGCGATGGACAATATAGATGAAAAGTCTCTTGGTAAATAGTGTGGTCTACAGTTTATCATGAGAGACCTCAAAACCTCAAGACTTCCTTAATATTAATATTAGATTTTGTGCACCAGCTGTTATTTACAAAAAGACACAGACCGCAACCTCTTGTCTTACCGGAGGCAGCTGTTCTATCTTGCTGATGCAGCATAAACCCCGCCAGCTGTATGTTATCCATGTCGTCATTCAGCCACGACTCTGTGAAAGATATTACAGTTTTTAATGTCCCATTGGACATTAAATAGGAGCTCATCCAATTTAATATCCAATGTTTGCACGTTGGCTAATAGAATGGATGTTAGAGGCGGATTACCCACTCGCCGTCGGATCCTTACAAGGCACCCTGACCTAAGTCCTCGATATCTCTATCTCTTCTGCATGCAAATGACGGGGATGTGGGCTTCGTCAGATGTCTAAAGTTACTCCTTTGTGTCCGACTCGTTACAAAAAAACATTGACGCCCAGTACGAGTTGAGAAATCGCTGTCCTGATATCCAGAAGCTCTTTTCGATCATACGAGATGGTGGCAGAAACATTATGTATCCACTAAGTTACAAATAACGTGAAAAAACACAATAGCTTAGTTAGGAGCCCGTAAAACATCAGCCATCTCCTCCAGGGCGTCATTCTAGATAGTCCAGATTGCTGTTTCACGCAGCAGAGCATTTCTTCCACTGGGTAATGCAAATGGTAATGCATATTAGGGTGGTAGGGAGGCGAGCCAGCAGACAGCGGGTTTCCTGTTTGAATCCCAGGTCCGACGGGAAAAATCCTAGATGCCATTGCTTACCATTTTACCCTTGAGCAAGGCACTTAGCTTCCAGAACAGCAGCTCCCAGGCGTCCAGTGTGGTGGCAGTAAGGCTAGTGTAGTTTTTGGTGCCCTTTGAAAGCACCAACTGAAAAAAAAAATAACACGACGACTTCTCAACACAGATGTTGAAACATTTATAAATCGATGGGTACTACATCAACATATGAGAATGTATGAGCAGAAAATAACCCCAATACCTACTGTCAAATATAGTGATGTTATGGGACTATTTTGCATCCACTAGTCCTGTAGGCCATTGTTAAGGTCAGCGGCATCATGAACTTTATCCAATACGAGAACATTTTAGCCAAATACATGGTTGCCTCTGCCAGGAGGCTGAAACTTGGCCACAAGTGGATCTTCCAGCAAGACAATAACCCATAGGACACCTCAAAATCCCCAAAGAAATGGTTGGTTTGACACAATATCAACATTTTGTAATGGCCAATCTCAGCCTCCGGACTTGAAACCCATTGAAACCTGTGGTTTAAATCAAAGAGGACAGTCCATAAGTGTAGATGAAGAATATCAAGGAACTAGAAGGATTCTGTATGGAAGAATGGTCTAAGATCCCTCCCATTGGTCACACCACGCCATTTCAATGTGGACATGTGGGTATGATTTAACTTAGATTTGATTTAGATTTTGATTTGATTTAGTCCTATTCTTTATCTTAGATTTGATTTAGTCCTATTCTTTAACTTAGGTTTGATTTAGTTATATTCTTTAACTTAGATTTTTGGTTGAAATTGAGACATGAATCCAACATATTAATGATTAACTTGAAGATTACATCTGAAATTCATCAAAGTTTGAACCCCTAGGCCTGTACAGTAAGTTTAGTCCATTTTTTTGTTAAACCCTGGGATGAATTGAAAGAAAAGCTGTTGATGACTTATAGGCCTAAATAGTATCATTAGTGATATAATAGTATGGTCACATTTTATTTGCTCTGTTTAATCTACCCTTTGGAATTACTTCAATAGCAACAGTGAATACATTTAGTTATTAAGAGATCTCTCAATAATCATTATCACGATAGCACATTGATAGTAGCCAGTGGCAAATATCAAAGCTACGGTAAGCAGGGCTGGGCTTGGGCTTGGTTAAAACCCTGAATGGGATGGGATGGGACACCAAATGAATATCTGTAGATAGATCAACTCTTCGGTAGGAGGTGTTTTTTTTCCCGAAAGTAGAAATAACGTTAAAGATCTGACGTTGTTTCAAAGGTACAAATTCTACATATTTTATGCAAGATTTGTCTATGTTGAAAATTGGTCACTATGGTGACATAATCTCGTGTTTGAAATTCCACCCTCAAAACAGCAGTTGATTACTTTTTTCAAAATGAATACATTGTCCATGTACAGTCGTGGCCACAAGTTTTGAGAATGACAGAAATATTAATTTTCATGAAGTCTGCTGCCTTAGTTTGTATGATGGCAATTTGCATATACTCCAGAATGTTATGAATAGTGATCAGATGAATTGCAATTAATTGCAAAGTCCCTCGTTGCCATGCAAATGAACGGAATACCAAAAAACATTTCCACTGCAGATAAGCCCTGCCACAAAAGGACCAGCTGACATCATGTCAGTGATTCTCTCGTTAACACAGGTGTGAGTGTTGATGAGGACAAGGCTGGAGATCACTCTGTCATGCTGATTGAGTTTAAATAACAGACTTGAAGCTTCAAAAGGAGGGTGGTGCTTGGAATCATTGTTCTTCCTCTGTCAATCATGGTTACCTAAAAGGAAACACGTGCCGTCATCATTGCTTTGCACAAAATGGGTTTCACAGGCAAGGATATTGCTACCAGTAAGATTGCACCTAAATCAACCATTGATCGGATCATCAAGAACTTCAAGGAGAGAGGTTCAATTGTTGTGAAGAAGGCTTCAGGGTGCCCAAGAAAGTCCAGCAAGTGCCAGGACCATCTCCTAAAGTTGATTCAGCTGCGGGATCGGGGCACCACCAGTACAGAGCTTGCTCAGGAATTGCAGCAGGCAGTTGTGAGTGCATCTGCACACACAGTGAGGCGAAGGCTTTTGGAGGATGGCCTGGTGTCAAGAAGGGCAGCAAAGAAGCCACTTCTCTCCAGGAAAAACATCAGGGACTGACTGATATTCTGAAAAACGTACAGGGATTGGACTGCTGAGGACTGGGGAAAAGTCATTTTCTCTGATGAATCCCCTTTCCGATTGTTTGGGGCATCCGGAAAAAAAGCTTGTCCGGAGAAGACAAGGTGAGCGCTACCATCAGTCCTGTGTCATGCCAACAGTAAAGCATCCTGAGACCATTCATGTGTGGGGTTGCTTCTCAGCCAAGGCAGTGGGCTCACTCACAATTTTGCCTAAGAACACAGCCATGAATAAAGAATGGTACCAACACATACTCCGAGAGCAACTTCTCCCAACCATCCAGGAACAGTTTGGTGATGAACAATGCCTTTTCCAGCATGATGGAGCACCTTCCCATAAGGCAAAAGTGATAACTAAGTGGCTCGGGGAACAAAACATAGATTTTTCGGGTCCATGGCCAGGAAACTCCCCAGACCTTAACTTCTCTAGGATAGCATTTGCAATTTTGGATGAAAAGCATGCCCAATCTCAACTGCCTGCTACTCATCCACAGAAGATACACAGAGGATAAGATATGCATATTATTAGTTGATTTAAATAGAAAACACTTGTATGTTTCTAAAACGGTTTGAATCATGTCTGTGAGTATAACAGAACTTATGTTGCAGGCGAAACCCCGAGGACAAACCATTCAGATTTTTTTTTTTTTGAGGTCACCCTGTTTTCAATGAGCTTTCATTGGGAATCCAGATTTCTAAGGGACTTGCTTGCAGTTCCTACTGCTTCCACTGGATGTCACCAGTCTTTAGAAATTGGTTGAGGTTATTCCTTTGTGTAATGAAAGAGTGTCACTTCATGTGTACTGTTTGATAGAGGAGCAAGACCAGAAAGCATGCTTGAGTTTGTTTTCTTCCTGTATTGAACACAGATCATCCCGTCTTCAATTTGATCAATTATTTACTTTCAAAAATACCTAACGTTGTATTACAAAAGTAGTTTGAAATGTTTTGGCAAAGTTTACAGGTAACTTTTGAGATATTTTGTCATCACGTTGCGCAAGTTTGAAGCAGTGTTTTTCTGGAACAAACGCGCCAAATAAATGGAGATTTTGGATATATATGGACGGAATTATTCAAATAAAAGGACCATTTGTGATGTTTATGGGACATATTGGAGTGCCAACAGAAGAAGCTCGTCAAAGGTAAGGCATGATTTATATTTTTATTTCTGCGTTTTGCAGGGTTGAAATGTTTTCTCTCTTTTGTTTACTATGGTGCTGTGCTCAGATAATAGCATTGTTTAATTTCGCCGAAAAGCCTTTTTGAAATCTGACATGTTGGCTGGATTCATAACACGTGTAGCTTTAATTTGGTTTCTTACATGTGTGATTTCATGAAAGTTAGATTTTTATAGGAATCTATTTGAATTTGGCTCTCTGCAGTATCTCTGGCTTGTGGCCAAGTGGGACGCTACCGTCCCACATATCCCAGAGAGGTTAATCACACTGAGAACTTGTGGTCAATCCTCAAGAGGCGGGTGGACAAACAAAAACCCACAAATTCTGACAAACTCCAAGCATTGATTATGCAAGAATGGGCTGCAGTCAGGATGTGGCCCAGAAGTTAATTGACAGTATACCAGGGTGGATTGCAGAGGTCTTGAAAATGAAGGGTCAACACTGCAAATATTGACTCTTTGCATCAACTTCATGTAATTGTCAATAAAAGCCTTTGACACTTATGAAATGCTTGCAATTATACTTCAGTATTCCATAGTAACATCTGACAAAAGTATCTAAAGACACTGAAGCAGCGAACTTTGTGGAACTTAATATTTGTGTCATTTTCAAAACTTTTGGCCACAACTGTAGATTCCATGTCACAAGACTTTGTTAAATTATGCTGAAACATTAATATAAACGTATGCATATTCGTATACACAGTACATAGCTCAGTATACAAATAATTTATTTTATACAGTCCTTTTTGCTCATCTTAATCAAGGGTGTCAATAATTTCAGACCCCACTGTATATGTGACATGTCATTCGAAGCTAATGTCACCTTATTATCATGGTGCAGGGCACAATTATGATTGTGCTATCGTGCTCTGGGTTCCGTGGTTGACATGCCACTGTGAGGTCAGCTAGGCAGAGAGCCTTGTGTAAATAGTGTTTTTTGTTGTATTTTTGTATTTAAAAAAAAAATGGTGGGGATGGACTACTCTGGGGTTTGATCACTTATTTTGTGTGGTCTTGACTCTCAGAGTTGCAGAATTAGGATGAAAGGTCTACCCTTTTGGCTTATAGCTAGCCAGCTAGTTAGCTGTCTGTTTGGCTGTTTTAATTGAAATAATGCAGCCTTGGATTTATTGTTTCATCTGTGGGAAGAATAACAATCAAGGATTGTATACTGTATCCAGAGATGGCAGAGGAGTCTCAGGGACTGATGTAGTGCACGTTTCAGCAGCCGTGGGATCACCCAGGTGGGTGCTATATGTTCGGCAACGGAGGAGTGGGACCTACGGAGGAGTGGTACCTACGGAGGAGCAGGTCCTACGGAGGAGCGGTACCTACGGAGGAGCGGTACCTATGGAGGAGCGGGACCTACGGAGGAACGGTACCTACGGAGGAGTGGGAGCTACGGAGGAGTGATACCTATGGAGGAGAGGTACCTACGGAGGAGAGGTACTTACGGAGGAGCGGTACCTACGGAGGAGCGCTACCTACGGAGGAGCGGGACCTACGGAGGAGCGGGACCTACGGAGGAGCGGGACCTACGGAGGAGCGGGACCTACGGAGGAGCGCTACCTACGGAGGAGCGGGACCTACGGAGGAGCGGGACCTACGGAGGAGCGGGACCTACGGAGGAGCGCTTCCTACGAAGGAGCGGGACCTACGGAGGAGCGCTACCTACGGAGGAGCGGAACCTACGGAGGAGAGGTACCTACGGAGGAGCGGTACCTACGGAGGAGCGGGACCTACGGAGGAACTGACCTGCCGGAGAAGCAGATGTTGTGCACTCATGAAGCTCTCCGGGCCTGTTTGTCAGACTGTCTTCTCTCTGGCTGTACCATCGATGCCACCCTCCCGCAGAAGCTACACTTGATTTCCAATCAAAATTACCTCGACTCCCAGCCTTTTCATCATCTGAGCCAACTTGAGAGAAATTCAATCTCCCTCATCTTAATTTAGATGTGTTGTTTTGTTTTTCTCCATGCACTGTAGTGAACACATTGGAAATAAATCTCTGACTTTCCTGTGTTATTCCTGTCATGTTTTTTGAAAAAATCCCATATATACTGTGATTATATGTGTTTTTTTTAAATGGCATTGTGTTTTTTTTTTTAAATCTATCAATCAATCATGGCTGACATATCGTGTGATTCCCAAAATGGCACCCTATTTCTTATATAGTGCAATACTTTTTGTCCATAGCCCTATGGGCCCCAGTCAAAAGTGGTGCACTATAAAGGGGATAGGGTGCCATTTTGGCTGCAGCCCCTGCGTGGTTTCATGGTTGACATGCTGTCTGAAGTGCAGTCTCTGTAGCCTAATTAGCCACTACAGCAGCTGCTTTGAAAGAGGAGAATGTGGGGGCTTCCTCGGAGCAGGGCTCATTTCTTCAGAGCAGGGCTCATTTCTTCAGAGCAGGGCTCTGGCTTCTGATCTACAGAATGTAATTCCCTCTTTCATGAAGCCTCCTTTAAAAATGTGACTGTGTTGGCAAGACACTAGATAGAAGAAATGCTAAGAAGTGGTTGGTTGAGATTGGGAAACATCTTGCATCAGGTTTTGAGGTGGTTGGGATTGGGAAACGTCTCGCATCAGGTTTTGAGGTGGTTGGGATTGGGAAACGTCTCGCATCAGGTTTTGAGGTGGTTGGGATTGGGAAACGTCTCGCATCAGGTTTTGAGGTGGTTGGGATTGGGAAACGTCTCGTATCAGGTTTTGAGGTGGCTGGGATTGAGAAATGTCTTGCATCAGGTTTTGAGGTGGTTGGGATTGGGAAAAATTTGCATCAGGTTTTGAGGTGGTTGGGATTGGGAAACGTCTCGCATCAGGTTTTGAGGTGGTTGGGATTGGGAAACGTCTCGTATCAGGTTTTGAGGTGGCTGGGATTGAGAAATGTCTCGCATCAGGTTTTGAGGTGGTTGGGATTGGGAAAAATTTGCATCAGGTTTTGAGGTGGTTGGGATTGGGAAACGTCTCGCATCAGGTTTTGAGGTGGTTGGGATTGGGAAACTTCTTTAAGTGGTGACTTCTTCTATGATGCTTGAACATTGTATTTATTCTGTCCTTATTTGAGAAGACGCCAGATGATTTGACAATAACTATAGTGGTGGGTTACAAAACAATGACTGGGATTGGATCAGGTTGTGAAGAGTTGTCAACAAGGAAGGTGACCTCTTCAAGACTGGGTGTGGCAGGTAGCCTAGTGGTTAGAGTGGAGGTACGGCAGGCAGCCTAGTGGTTAGAGTGGAGGGGGCGGCAGGCAGCCTAGTGGTTAGAGTGGGGGGCGACAGGCAGCCTAGTCGTTAGAGTGGAGAGGCGGCAGGCAGCCTAGTGGCTAGAGTGGATGGGCGGCAGGTAGCCTAGTGGTTAGAGTGGAAGGGCGGCAGATAGTCCAGTGGTTAGAGTGTAGGGACAGCAGCGTAGCCTAGTGGTTAGAGTGAAGGGGCAGCAGGTAGCCTAGTGGTTAGAGTGTAGGGACGGCAGCGTAGCCTAATGGTTAAAGGGTTGGTCCAGTAACTGAAAGGTTGCAAGATCAAATCCCCGAGCTGACAAGGTAAAAATCTGTCCATAGGCTGTCATTGAAAATAAGAATTTCTTCTTAACTGACTTGCATAGTTAAACAAAAACAAGTTTGAAGTAGTATTGTCTGTCATGGAGAGAGTGTGGTGGATAATAAGTTGGAAGTGTCCTGATCTGTTGTACGAAACAACAAAGAAGATGACAAGGACTACTGTGATCATTGTACGAAACAACAAAGAAGATGACAAGGACATTTGTGATTCGTTGTACGAAACAACAAAGAAGATGACAGGAACTACTGTGATTGGTTTGAATAAACAACAAAGAAGATGACAAGGACTACTGTGATTTGTTGGACGAAAAAACAAATAAGATGACAAGGACTACTGTGATTGGTTGGACGAAACAACAAAGAAGATGACAAGGACTACTGTGATTGGTTGGACGAAACAACAAAGAAGATGACAAGGACTACTGTGATTACAATACAACAAAAATGACAAGGACTACTGTGATTGGTTGGACGAAACAACAAAGAAGATGACAAGGACTACTGTGATTGGTTGGACGAAACAACAAAGAAGATGACAAGGACTACTGTGATTACAATACAACAAAAATGACAAGGACTACTGTGATTGGTTGGACAAAACAACAAAGAAGATGACAAGGACTACTGTGATTGGTTTGAATGAACAACAAAGAAGATGACAAGGACTACTGTGTTTTGTTGGACGCAAAAACAAATGAGATGACAAGGACTACTGTGATTTGTTGGACGAAAAAACAAACAAGATGACAAGGACTACTGTGATTGGTTGGACGAAACTAGTGGTTAGAGTGTAGTGACAGCAGCGTAGCCTAGTGGTTAGAGTGAAGAGGCGGCAGGTAGCCTAGTGGTTAGAGTGTAGGGACGGCAGCGCAGCCTAGTGGTTAGAGTGAAGGGGCGGCAGGTAGCCTAGTGGTTAGAGTGTAGGGACGGCAGCGTAGCCTAATGGTTAAAGGGTTGGTCCAGTAACTGAAAGGTTGCAAGATCAAATCCCCGAGCTGACAAGGTAAAAATCTGTCCATAGGCTGTCATTGAAAATAAGAATTTCTTCTTAACTGACTTGCATAGTTAAACAAAAACAAGTTTGAAGTAGTATTGTCTGTCATGGAGAGAGTGTGGTGGATAATAAGTTGGAAGTGTCCTGGACAGATCTGTTGTGGGTGTCTTTTATGACGCATTAAATCGTTTTTGTCCTTCCTTGACAAGCCAGATGACAAGGACTACTGTGATCCGTTGTACGAAACAACAAAGAAGATGACAAGGACTACTGTGATCCGTTGTACGAAACAACAAAGAAGATGACAAGGACAACTGTGATCCGTTGTACGAAACAACAAAGAAGATGACAAGGTCTACTGTGATCCGTTGTACAAAAGAACAAAGAAGATGACAAGGACTACTGTGATCTGTTGTACGAAACAACAAAGAAGATGACAAGGACTACTGTGATCCGTTGTACGAAACAACAAAGAAGATGACAAGGACATTTGTGATTCGTTGTACGAAACAACAAAGAAGATGACAGGGACTACTGTGATTGGTTTGAATAAATAACAAAGAAGATGACAAGGACTACTGTGATTTGTTGGACGAAAAAACAAATAAGATGACAAGGACTACTGTGATTGGTTGGACGAAAGAAACAAAGAAGATGACAAGGACTACTGTGATTGGTTTGAATGAACAACAAAGAAGATGACAAGGACTACTGTGATTTGTTGGACGAAAAAACAAATAAGATGACAAGGACTACTGTGATTGGTTGGACGAAACAACAAAGAAGATGACAAGGACTACTGTGATTTGTTGAATGAAAAAACAAACAAGATGACAAGGACTACTGTGATTGGTTGGACGAAACAACAAAGAAGATAAGGACTACTGTGATTGGTTGGACGAAACAAAAAAAAAAAGATGACAAGGACTACTGTGATTACAGTACAACAAAAATGACAAGGACTACTGTGATTGGTTGGACGAAACAACAAATAAGATGACAAGGACTACTGTGATTACAGTACAACAAAAATGACAAGGACTACTGTGATTGGTTGGACGAAACAACAAAGAAGATGACAAGGACTACTGTGATTGGTTGGACGAAACAACAAAGAAGATGACAAGGACTACTGTGATTACAGTACAACAAAAATGACAAGGACTACTGTGATTGGTTGGACGAAACAACAAAGAAGATGACAAGGACTACTGTGATTGGTTGGACGAAACAACAAAGAAGATGACAAGGACTACTGTGATTACAATACAACAAAAATGACAAGGACTACTGTGATTGGTTGGACAAAACAACAAAGAAGATGACAAGGACTACTGTCATTGGTTTGAATAAACAACAAAGAAGATGACAAGGACTACTGTGATTTGTTGGACGAAAAAACAAATAAGATGACAAGGACTACTGTGATTGGTTGGACGAAACAACAAAGAAGATGACAAGGACTACTGTGATTTGTTGGACGAAAAAACAAACAAGATGACAAGGACTACTGTGATTGGTTGGACGAAACAACAAAGAAGATAAGGACTACTGTGATTGGTTGGACGAAACAACAAAGAAGATAAGGACTACTGTGATTGGTTGGACGAAACAACAAATAAGATGAAAAGGACTACTGTGATTACAGTACAACAAAAATGACAAGGACTACTGTGATTGGTTGGACGAAACAACAAAGAAGATGACAAGGACTACTGTGATTGGTTTGAATAAACAACAAAGAAGTTGACAAGGACTACTGTGATTTGTTGGAATAAAAAACAAATAAGATGACAAGGACTACTGTGATTGGTTGGACGAAACAACAAAGAAGATGACAAGGACTACTGTGATTGGTTGGACGAAACAACAAAGAAGATAAGGACTACTGTGATTGGTTGGACGAAACAACAAAGAAGATAAGGACTATTGTGATTGGTTGGACGAAACAACAAATAAGATGACAAGGACTACTGTGATTACAGTACAACAAAGAAGATAAGGACTACTGTGATTGGTTGGACGAAACAACAAATAAGATGACAAGGACTACTGTGATTACAGTACAACAAAAATGACAAGCACTACTGTGATTGGTTGGACGAAACAACAAAGAAGATGACAAGGACTACTGTGATTACAGTACAACAAAAATGACAAGCACTACTGTGATTGTTTTGAATAAACAACAAAGAAGATGACAAGGACTACTGTGATTGGTTTGAATAAACAACAAAGAAGATGACAAGGACTACTGTGATTTGTTGGACGAAAAAACGAATAAGATGACAAGGACTACTGTGATTGGTTGGACGAAACAACAAAGAAGATGACATGGACTACTGTGATCCGTTGTACGAAACAAAAAAGAAGATAAGGACTACTGTGATTGGTTTGAATTAACAACAAAGAAGATGACAAGGACTACTGTGATCCGTTGTACAAAACTACAAAGAAGATGACAAGGACTATTGTGATCCGTTGTACGAAACAACAATGAAGATGACAAGGACTACTGTGATTACAATACAACAAAAATGACAAGGACTACTGTGATTGGTTGGACAAAACAACAAAGAAGATGACAAGGACTACTGTGATTGGTTTGAATAAACAACAAAGAAGATGACAAGGACTACTGTGATTTGTTGGACGAAAAAACAAATAAGATGACAAGGACTACTGTGATTGGTTGGACGAAACAACAAAGAAGATGACAAGGACTACTGTGATTACAGTACAACAAAAATGACAAGGACTACTGTGATTGGTTGGAGGAAACAACAAAGAAGATGACAAGGACTACTGTGATTGGTTGGACGAAACAACAAAGAAGATGACAAGGACTACTGTGATTACAGTACAACAAAAATGACAAGGACTACTGTGATTGGTTGGACGAAACAACAAAGAAGATGACAAGGACTACTGTGATTGGTTGGACGAAACAACAAAGAAGATAAGGACTACTGTGATTGGTTGGACGAAACAACAAAGAAGATAAGGACTACTGTGATTGGTTGGACGAAACAACAAATAAGATGACAAGGACTACTGTGATTACAGTACAACAAAAATGACAAGGACTACTGTGATTGGTTGGACGAAACAACCAAGAAGATGACAAGGACTACTGTGATTGGTTTGAATGAACAACAAAGAAGATGACAAGGACTACTGTGATTTGTTGGAAGAAAAAACAAATAAGATGACAAGGACTACTGTGATTGGTTGGACGAAACAACAAAGAAGATGACAAGGACTACTGTGATTGGTTTGAATAAACAACAAAGAAGATGACAAGGACTACTGTGATTTGTTGGAAGAAAAAACAAATAAGATGACAAGGACTACTGTGATTGGTTGGACGAAAAAACAAAGAAGATGACAAGGACTACTGTGATTGGTTGGACGAAACAACAAAGAAGATAAGGACTACTGTGATTGGTTGGACGAAACAACAAATAAGATGACAAGGACTACTGTGATTGGTTGGACGAAACAACAAAGAAGATAAGGACTACTGTGATTGGTTGGACGAAACAACAAAGAAGATAAGGACTACTGTGATTGGTTGGACGAAACAACAAATAAGATGAAAAGGACTACTGTGATTACAGTACAACAAAAATGACAAGGACTACTGTGATTGGTTGGACGAAACAACAAAGAAGATGACAAGGACTACTGTGATTGGTTTGAATAAACAACAAAGAAGTTGACAAGGACTACTGTGATTTGTTGGAATAAAAAACAAATAAGATGACAAGGACTACTGTGATTGGTTGGACGAAACAACAAAGAAGATGACAAGGACTACTGTGATTGGTTGGACGAAACAACAAAGAAGATAAGGACTACTGTGATTGGTTGGACGAAACAACAAAGAAGATAAGGACTATTGTGATTGGTTGGACGAAACAACAAATAAGATGACAAGGACTACTGTGATTACAGTACAACAAAGAAGATAAGGACTACTGTGATTGGTTGGACGAAACAACAAATAAGATGACAAGGACTACTGTGATTACAGTACAACAAAAATGACAAGCACTACTGTGATTGGTTGGACGAAACAACAAAGAAGATGACAAGGACTACTGTGATTACAGTACAACAAAAATGACAAGCACTACTGTGATTGGTTTGAATAAACAACAAAGAAGATGACAAGGACTACTGTGATTGGTTTGAATAAACAACAAAGAAGATGACAAGGACTACTGTGATTTGTTGGACGAAAAAACGAATAAGATGACAAGGACTACTGTGATTGGTTGGACGAAACAACAAAGAAGATGACATGGACTACTGTGATCCGTTGTACGAAACAAAAAAGAAGATAAGGACTACTGTGATTGGTTTGAATTAACAACAAAGAAGATGACAAGGACTACTGTGATCCGTTGTACAAAACTACAAAGAAGATGACAAGGACTATTGTGATCCGTTGTACGAAACAACAATGAAGATGACAAGGACTACTGTGATTACAATACAACAAAAATGACAAGGACTACTGTGATTGGTTGGACAAAACAACAAAGAAGATGACAAGGACTACTGTGATTGGTTTGAATAAACAACAAAGAAGATGACAAGGACTACTGTGATTTGTTGGACGAAAAAACAAATAAGATGACAAGGACTACTGTGATTGGTTGGACGAAACAACAAAGAAGATGACAAGGACTACTGTGATTACAGTACAACAAAAATGACAAGGACTACTGTGATTGGTTGGAGGAAACAACAAAGAAGATGACAAGGACTACTGTGATTGGTTGGACGAAACAACAAAGAAGATGACAAGGACTACTGTGATTACAGTACAACAAAAATGACAAGGACTACTGTGATTGGTTGGACGAAACAACAAAGAAGATGACAAGGACTACTGTGATTGGTTGGACGAAACAACAAAGAAGATAAGGACTACTGTGATTGGTTGGACGAAACAACAAAGAAGATAAGGACTACTGTGATTGGTTGGACGAAACAACAAATAAGATGACAAGGACTACTGTGATTACAGTACAACAAAAATGACAAGGACTACTGTGATTGGTTGGACGAAACAACAAAGAAGATGACAAGGACTACTGTGATTGGTTTGAATAAACAACAAAGAAGATGACAAGGACTACTGTGATTTGTTGGAAGAAAAAACAAATAAGATGACAAGGACTACTGTGATTGGTTGGACGAAACAACAAAGAAGATGACAAGGACTACTGTGATTGGTTTGAATAAACAACAAAGAAGATGACAAGGACTACTGTGATTTGTTGGAAGAAAAAACAAATAAGATGACAAGGACTACTGTGATTGGTTGGACGAAAAAACAAAGAAGATGACAAGGACTACTGTGATTGGTTGGACGAAACAACAAAGAAGATAAGGACTACTGTGATTGGTTGGACGAAACAACAAATAAGATGACAAGGACTACTGTGATTGGTTGGACGAAACAACAAAGAAGATGACAAGGACTACTGTGATTGGTTGGACGAAACAACAAAGAAGATGACAAGGACTACTGTGATTTGTTGGACTAAAAAACAAACAAGATGACAAGGACTACTGTGATTGGTTGGACGAAACTACAAAGAAGATAAGGACTACTGTGATTGGTTGGACGAAACAACAAAGAAGATGACAAGGACTACTGTGATTACAGTACAACAAAAATGACAAGGACTACTGTGATTGGTTGGACGAAACAACAAAGAAGATGACAAGGACTACTGTGATTGGTTGGACGAAACAACAAAGAAGATGACAAGGACTACTGTGATTACAATACAACAAAAATGACAAGGACTACTGTCATTGGTTTGAATAAACAACAAAGAAGATGACAAGGACTACTGTGATTTGTTGGACGAAAAAACAAATAAGATGACAAGGACTACTGTGATTACAATACAACAAAAATGACAAGGACTACTGTGATTGGTTGGACAAAACAACAAAGAAGATGACAAGGACTACTGTCATTGGTTTGAATAAACAACAAAGAAGATGACAAGGACTACTGTGATTTGTTGGACGAAAAAACAAATAAGATGACAAGGACTACTGTGATTGGTTGGACGAAACAACAAAGAAGATGACAAGGACTACTGTGATTTGTTGGACGAAAAAACAAACAAGATGACAAGGACTACTGTGATTGGTTGGACGAAACAACAAAGAAGATAAGGACTACTGTGATTGGTTGGACGAAACAACAAAGAAGATAAGGACTACTGTGATTGGTTGGACGAAACAACAAATAAGATGAAAAGGACTACTGTGATTACAGTACAACAAAAATGACAAGGACTACTGTGATTGGTTGGACGAAACAACAAAGAAGATGACAAGGACTACTGTGATTGGTTTGAATAAACAACAAAGAAGTTGACAAGGACTACTGTGATTTGTTGGAATAAAAAACAAATAAGATGACAAGGACTACTGTGATTGGTTGGACGAAACAACAAAGAAGATGACAAGGACTACTGTGATTGGTTGAACGAAACAACAAAGAAGATAAGGACTACTGTGATTGGTTGGACGAAACAACAAAGAAGATAAGGACTATTGTGATTGGTTGGACGAAACAACAAATAAGATGACAAGGACTACTGTGATTACAGTACAACAAAGAAGATAAGGACTACTGTGATTGGTTGGACGAAACAACAAATAAGATGACAAGGACTACTGTGATTACAGTACAACAAAAATGACAAGCACTACTGTGATTGGTTGGACGAAACAACAAAGATGACAAGGACTACTGTGATTACAGTACAACAAAAATGACAAGCACTACTGTGATTGGTTTGAATAAACAACAAAGAAGATGACAAGGACTACTGTGATTGGTTTGAATAAACAACAAAGAAGATGACAAGGACTACTGTGATTTGTTGGACGAAAAAACGAATAAGATGACAAGGACTACTGTGATTGGTTGGACGAAACAACAAAGAAGATGACATGGACTACTGTGATCCGTTGTACGAAACAAAAAAGAAGATAAGGACTACTGTGATTGGTTTGAATTAACAACAAAGAAGATGACAAGGACTACTGTGATCCGTTGTACAAAACTACAAAGAAGATGACAAGGACTATTGTGATCCGTTGTACGAAACAACAATGAAGATGACAAGGACTACTGTGATTACAATACAACAAAAATGACAAGGACTACTGTGATTGGTTGGACAAAACAACAAAGAAGATGACAAGGACTACTGTGATTGGTTTGAATAAACAACAAAGAAGATGACAAGGACTACTGTGATTTGTTGGACGAAAAAACAAATAAGATGACAAGGACTACTGTGATTGGTTGGACGAAACAACAAAGAAGATGACAAGGACTACTGTGATTACAGTACAACAAAAATGACAAGGACTACTGTGATTGGTTGGAGGAAACAACAAAGAAGATGACAAGGACTACTGTGATTGGTTGGACGAAACAACAAAGAAGATGACAAGGACTACTGTGATTACAGTACAACAAAAATGACAAGGACTACTGTGATTGGTTGGACGAAACAACAAAGAAGATGACAAGGACTACTGTGATTGGTTGGACGAAACAACAAAGAAGATAAGGACTACTGTGATTGGTTGGACGAAACAACAAAGAAGATAAGGACTACTGTGATTGGTTGGACGAAACAACAAATAAGATGACAAGGACTACTGTGATTACAGTACAACAAAAATGACAAGGACTACTGTGATTGGTTGGACGAAACAACAAAGAAGATGACAAGGACTACTGTGATTGGTTTGAATAAACAACAAAGAAGATGACAAGGACTACTGTGATTTGTTGGAAGAAAAAACAAATAAGATGACAAGGACTACTGTGATTGGTTGGACGAAACAACAAAGAAGATGACAAGGACTACTGTGATTGGTTTGAATAAACAACAAAGAAGATGACAAGGACTACTGTGATTTGTTGGAAGAAAAACAAATAAGATGACAAGGACTACTGTGATTGGTTGGACGAAAAAACAAAGAAGATGACAAGGACTACTGTGATTGGTTGGACGAAACAACAAAGAAGATAAGGACTACTGTGATTGGTTGGACGAAACAACAAATAAGATGACAAGGACTACTGTGATTGGTTGGACGAAACAACAAAGAAGATGACAAGGACTACTGTGATTGGTTGGACGAAACAACAAAGAAGATGACAAGGACTACTGTGATTTGTTGGACTAAAAAACAAACAAGATGACAAGGACTACTGTGATTGGTTGGACGAAACTACAAAGAAGATAAGGACTACTGTGATTGGTTGGACGAAACAACAAAGAAGATGACAAGGACTACTGTGATTACAGTACAACAAAAATGACAAGGACTACTGTGATTGGTTGGACGAAACAACAAAGAAGATGACAAGGACTACTGTGATTGGTTGGACGAAACAACAAAGAAGATGACAAGGACTACTGTGATTACAATACAACAAAAATGACAAGGACTACTGTCATTGGTTTGAATAAACAACAAAGAAGATGACAAGGACTACTGTGATTTGTTGGACGAAAAAACAAATAAGATGACAAGGACTACTGTGATTGGTTGGACGAAACAACAAAGAAGATAAGGACTACTGTGATTGGTTGGACGAAACAACAAAGAAGATAAGGACTACTGTGATCCGTTGTACGAAACAACAAAGAAGATGACAAGGACTACTGTGATCCGTTGTACGAAACAACAAAGAAGATGACAAGGACAACTGTGATCCGTTGTACGAAACAACAAAGAAGATGACAAGGTCTACTGTGATCCGTTGTACAAAAGAACAAAGAAGATGACAAGGACTACTGTGATCTGTTGTACGAAACAACAAAGAAGATGACAAGGACTACTGTGATTTGTTGGACGAAAAAACAAATAAGATGACAAGAACTACTGTGATTGGTTGGACGAAAGAAACAAAGAAGATGACAAGGACTACTGTGATTGGTTTGAATGAACAACAAAGAAGATGACAAGGACTACTGTGATTTGTTGGACGAAAAAACAAATAAGATGACAAGGACTACTGTGATTGGTTGGACGAAACAACAAAGAAGATGACAAGGACTACTGTGATTTGTTGAATGAAAAAACAAACAAGATGACAAGGACTACTGTGATTGGTTGGACGAAACAACAAAGAAGATAAGGACTACTGTGATTGGTTGGACGAAACAACAAATAAGATGACAAGGACTACTGTGATTACAGTACAACAAAAATGACAAGGACTACTGTGATTGGTTGGACGAAACAACAAAGAAGATGACAAGGACTACTCTGATTGGTTGGACGAAACAACAAAGAAGATAAGGACTACTGTGATTGGTTGGACGAAACAACAAATAAGATGACAAGGACTACTGTGATTACAGTACAACAAAAATGACAAGGACTACTGTGATTGGTTGGACGAAACAACAAAGAAGATGACAAGGACTACTGTGATTGGTTGGACGAAACAACAAAGAAGATGACAAGGACTACTGTGATTACAGTACAACAAAAATGACAAGGACTACTGTGATTGGTTGGACGAAACAACAAAGAAGATGACAAGGACTACTGTGATTGGTTGGATGAAACAACAAAGAAGATGACAAGGACTACTGTGATTACAATACAACAAAAATGACAAGGACTACTGTGATTGGTTGGACAAAACAACAAAGAAGATGACAAGGACTACTGTCATTGGTTTGAATAAACAACAAAGAAGATGACAAGGACTACTGTGATTTGTTGGACGAAAAAACAAATAAGATGACAAGGACTACTGTGATTTGTTGGACGAAAAAACAAACAAGATGACAAGTACTACTGTGATTGGTTGGACGAAACAACAAAGAAGATAAGGACTACTGTAATTGGTTGGACGAAACAACAAAGAAGATAAGGACTACTGTGATTGGTTGGACGAAACAACAAATAAGATGAAAAGGACTACTGTGATTACAGTACAACAAAAATGACAAGGACTACTGTGATTGGTTGGACGAAACAACAAAGAAGATGACAAGGACTACTGTGATTGGTTTGAATAAACAACAAAGAAGTTGACAAGGACTACTGTGATTTGTTGGAATAAAAAACAAATAAGATGACAAGGACTACTGTGATTGGTTGGACGAAACAACAAAGAAGATGACAAGGACTACTGTGATTGGTTGGACGAAACAACAAAGAAGATAAGGACTACTGTGATTGGTTGGACGAAACAACAAAGAAGATAAGGACTATTGTGATTGGTTGGACGAAACAACAAATAAGATGACAAGGACTACTGTGATTACAGTACAACAAAGAAGATAAGGACTACTGTGATTGGTTGGACGAAACAACAAATAAGATGACAAGGACTACTGTGATTACAGTACAACAAAAATGACAAGCACTACTGTGATTGGTTGGACGAAACAACAAAGAAGATGACAAGGACTACTGTGATTGGTTTGAATAAACAACAAAGAAGATGACAAGGACTACTGTGATTGGTTTGAATAAGCAACAAAGAAGATGACAAGGACTACTGTGATTTGTTGGACGAAAAAACAAATAAGATGACAAGGACTACTGTGATTGGTTGGACGAAACAACAAAGAAGATGACAAGGACTACTGTGATTTGTTGAATGAAAAAACAAACAAGATGACAAGGACTACTGTGATTGGTTGGACGAAACAACAAAGAAGATAAGGACTACTGTGATTGGTTGGACGAAACAACAAATAAGATGACAAGGACTACTGTGATTACAGTACAACAAAAATGACAAGGACTACTGTGATTGGTTGGACGAAACAACAAAGAAGATGACAAGGACTACTCTGATTGGTTGGACGAAACAACAAAGAAGATAAGGACTACTGTGATTGGTTGGACGAAACAACAAATAAGATGACAAGGACTACTGTGATTACAGTACAACAAAAATGACAAGGACTACTGTGATTGGTTGGACGAAACAACAAAGAAGATGACAAGGACTACTGTGATTGGTTGGACGAAACAACAAAGAAGATGACAAGGACTACTGTGATTACAGTACAACAAAAATGACAAGGACTACTGTGATTGGTTGGACGAAACAACAAAGAAGATGACAAGGACTACTGTGATTGGTTGGATGAAACAACAAAGAAGATGACAAGGACTACTGTGATTACAATACAACAAAAATGACAAGGACTACTGTGATTGGTTGGACAAAACAACAAAGAAGATGACAAGGACTACTGTCATTGGTTTGAATAAACAACAAAGAAGATGACAAGGACTACTGTGATTTGTTGGACGAAAAAACAAATAAGATGACAAGGACTACTGTGATTTGTTGGACGAAAAAACAAACAAGATGACAAGTACTACTGTGATTGGTTGGACGAAACAACAAAGAAGATAAGGACTACTGTAATTGGTTGGACGAAACAACAAAGAAGATAAGGACTACTGTGATTGGTTGGACGAAACAACAAATAAGATGAAAAGGACTACTGTGATTACAGTACAACAAAAATGACAAGGACTACTGTGATTGGTTGGACGAAACAACAAAGAAGATGACAAGGACTACTGTGATTGGTTTGAATAAACAACAAAGAAGTTGACAAGGACTACTGTGATTTGTTGGAATAAAAAACAAATAAGATGACAAGGACTACTGTGATTGGTTGGACGAAACAACAAAGAAGATGACAAGGACTACTGTGATTGGTTGGACGAAACAACAAAGAAGATAAGGACTACTGTGATTGGTTGGACGAAACAACAAAGAAGATAAGGACTATTGTGATTGGTTGGACGAAACAACAAATAAGATGACAAGGACTACTGTGATTACAGTACAACAAAGAAGATAAGGACTACTGTGATTGGTTGGACGAAACAACAAATAAGATGACAAGGACTACTGTGATTACAGTACAACAAAAATGACAAGCACTACTGTGATTGGTTGGACGAAACAACAAAGAAGATGACAAGGACTACTGTGATTGGTTTGAATAAACAACAAAGAAGATGACAAGGACTACTGTGATTGGTTTGAATAAGCAACAAAGAAGATGACAAGGACTACTGTGATTTGTTGGACGAAAAAACGAATAAGATGACAAGGACTACTGTGATTGGTTGGACGAAACAACAAAGAAGATGACATGGACTACTGTGATCCGTTGTACGAAACAAAAAAGAAGATAAGGACTACTGTGATTGGTTTGAATTAACAACAAAGAAGATGACAAGGACTACTGTGATCCGTTGTACGAAACAACAAAGAAGATGACAAGGACTATTGTGATCCGTTGTACGAAACAACAATGAAGATGACAAGGACTACTGTGATTACAATACAACAAAAATGACAAGGACTACTGTGATTGGTTGGACAAAACAACAAAGAAGATGACAAGGACTACTGTGATTGGTTTGAATAAACAACAAAGAAGATGACAAGGACTACTGTGATTTGTTGGACGAAAAAACAAATAAGATGACAAGGACTACTGTGATTGGTTGGACGAAACAACAAAGAAGATGACAAGGACTACTGTGATTTGTTGGACTAAAAAACAAACAAGATGACAAGGACTACTGTGATTGGTTGGACGAAACTACAAAGAAGATAAGGACTACTGTGATTGGTTGGACAAAACAACAAAGAAGATGACAAGGACTACTGTCATTGGTTTGAATAAACAACAAAGAAGATGACAAGGACTACTGTGATTTGTTGGACGAAAAAACAAATAAGATGACAAGGACTACTGTGATTGGTTGGACGAAACAACAAAGAAGATGACAAGGACTACTGTGATTTGTTGGACGAAAAAACAAACAAGATGACAAGTACTACTGTGATTGGTTGGACGAAACAACAAAGAAGATAAGGACTACTGTAATTGGTTGGACGAAACAACAAAGAAGATAAGGACTACTGTGATTGGTTGGACGAAACAACAAATAAGATGAAAAGGACTACTGTGATTACAGTACAACAAAAATGACAAGGACTACTGTGATTGGTTGGACGAAACAACAAAGAAGATGACAAGGACTACTGTGATTGGTTTGAATAAACAACAAAGAAGTTGACAAGGACTACTGTGATTTGTTGGAATAAAAAACAAATAAGATGACAAGGACTACTGTGATTGGTTGGACGAAACAACAAAGAAGATGACAAGGACTACTGTGATTGGTTGGACGAAACAACAAAGAAGATAAGGACTACTGTGATTGGTTGGACGAAACAACAAAGAAGATAAGGACTATTGTGATTGGTTGGACGAAACAACAAATAAGATGACAAGGACTACTGTGATTACAGTACAACAAAGAAGATAAGGACTACTGTGATTGGTTGGACGAAACAACAAATAAGATGACAAGGACTACTGTGATTACAGTACAACAAAAATGACAAGCACTACTGTGATTGGTTGGACGAAACAACAAAGAAGATGACAAGGACTACTGTGATTGGTTTGAATAAACAACAAAGAAGATGACAAGGACTACTGTGATTGGTTTGAATAAGCAACAAAGAAGATGACAAGGACTACTGTGATTTGTTGGACGAAAAAACGAATAAGATGACAAGGACTACTGTGATTGGTTGGACGAAACAACAAAGAAGATGACATGGACTACTGTGATCCGTTGTACGAAACAAAAAAGAAGATAAGGACTACTGTGATTTGTTTGAATTAACAACAAAGAAGATGACAAGGACTACTGTGATCCGTTGTACGAAACAACAAAGAAGATGACAAGGACTATTGTGATCCGTTGTACGAAACAACAATGAAGATGACAAGGACTACTGTGATTACAATACAACAAAAATGACAAGGACTACTGTGATTGGTTGGACAAAACAACAAAGAAGATGACAAGGACTACTGTGATTGGTTTGAATAAACAACAAAGAAGATGACAAGGACTACTGTGATTTGTTGGACGAAAAAACAAATAAGATGACAAGGACTACTGTGATTGGTTGGACGAAACAACAAAGAAGATGACAAGGACTACTGTGATTTGTTGGACTAAAAAACAAACAAGATGACAAGGACTACTGTGATTGGTTGGACGAAACTAAAAAGAAGATAAGGACTACTGTGATTGGTTGGACGAAACAACAAATAAGATGACAAGGACTACTGTGATTACAGTACAACAAAAATGACAAGGACTACTGTGATTGGTTGGACGAAACAACAAAGAAGATGACAAGGACTACTGTGATTGGTTGGACGAAACAACAAAGAAGATGACAAGGACTACTGTGATTACAATACAACAAAAATGACAAGGACTACTGTCATTGGTTTGAATAAACAACAAAGAAGATGACAAGGACTACTGTGATTTGTTGGAAGAAAAAACAAATAAGATGACAAGGACTACTGTGATTGGTTGGACAAAACAACAAAGAAGATAAGGACTACTGTGATTGGTTGGACGAAACAACAAAGAAGATAAGGACTACTGTGATTGGTTGGACGAAACAACAAATAAGATGACAAGGACTACTGTGATTACAGTACAACAAAAATGACAAGGACTACTGTAATTGGTTGGACGAAACAACAAAGAAGATGACAAGGACTACTGTGATTGGTTTGAATAAACAACAAAGAAGATGACAAGGACTACTGTGATTTGTTGGAAGAAAAAACAAATAAGATGACAAGGACTACTGTGATTGGTTGGACGAAACAACAAAGAAGATTACAAGGACTACTGTGATTGGTTTGAATAAACAACAAAGAAGATGACAAGGACTACTGTGATTTGTTGGAAGAAAAAACAAATAAGATGACAAGGACTACTGTGATTGGTTGGACGAAAAAACAAAGAAGATGACAAGGACTACTGTGATTGGTTGGACGAAACAACAAAGAAGATAAGGACTACTGTGATTGGTTGGACGAAACAACAAATAAGATGACAAGGACTACTGTGATTGGTTGGACGAAACAACAAAGAAGATGACAAGGACTACTGTGATTGGTTGGACGAAACAACAAAGAAGATGACAAGGACTACTGTGATTTGTTGGACTAAAAAACAAACAAGATGACAAGGACTACTGTGATTGGTTGGACGAAACTACAAAGAAGATAAGGACTACTGTGATTGGTTGGACGAAACAACAAATAAGATGACAAGGACTACTGTGATTACAGTACAACAAAAATGACAAGCACTACTGTGATTGGTTGGACGAAACAACAAAGAAGATGACAAGGACTACTGTGATTGGTTTGAATAAACAACAAAGAAGATGACAAGGACTACTGTGATTGGTTTGAATAAGCAACAAAGAAGATGACAAGGACTACTGTGATTTGTTGGACGAAAAAACGAATAAGATGACAAGGACTACTGTGATTGGTTGGACGAAACAACAAAGAAGATGACATGGACTACTGTGATCCGTTGTACGAAACAAAAAAGAAGATAAGGACTACTGTGATTTGTTTGAATTAACAACAAAGAAGATGACAAGGACTACTGTGATCCGTTGTACGAAACAACAAAGAAGATGACAAGGACTATTGTGATCCGTTGTACGAAACAACAATGAAGATGACAAGGACTACTGTGATTACAATACAACAAAAATGACAAGGACTACTGTGATTGGTTGGACAAAACAACAAAGAAGATGACAAGGACTACTGTGATTGGTTTGAATAAACAACAAAGAAGATGACAAGGACTACTGTGATTTGTTGGACGAAAAAACAAATAAGATGACAAGGACTACTGTGATTGGTTGGACGAAACAACAAAGAAGATGACAAGGACTACTGTGATTTGTTGGACTAAAAAACAAACAAGATGACAAGGACTACTGTGATTGGTTGGACGAAACTACAAAGAAGATAAGGACTACTGTGATTGGTTGGACGAAACAACAAATAAGATGACAAGGACTACTGTGATTACAGTACAACAAAAATGACAAGGACTACTGTGATTGGTTGGACGAAACAACAAAGAAGATGACAAGGACTACTGTGATTGGTTGGACGAAACAACAAAGAAGATGACAAGGACTACTGTGATTACAATACAACAAAAATGACAAGGACTACTGTCATTGGTTTGAATAAACAACAAAGAAGATGACAAGGACTACTGTGATTTGTTGGAAGAAAAAACAAATAAGATGACAAGGACTACTGTGATTGGTTGGACGAAACAACAAAGAAGATAAGGACTACTGTGATTGGTTGGACGAAACAACAAAGAAGATAAGGACTACTGTGATTGGTTGGACGAAACAACAAATAAGATGACAAGGACTACTGTGATTACAGTACAACAAAAATGACAAGGACTACTGTAATTGGTTGGACGAAACAACAAAGAAGATGACAAGGACTACTGTGATTGGTTTGAATAAACAACAAAGAAGATGACAAGGACTACTGTGATTTGTTGGAAGAAAAAACAAATAAGATGACAAGGACTACTGTGATTGGTTGGACGAAACAACAAAGAAGATTACAAGGACTACTGTGATTGGTTTGAATAAACAACAAAGAAGATGACAAGGACTACTGTGATTTGTTGGAAGAAAAAACAAATAAGATGACAAGGACTACTGTGATTGGTTGGACGAAAAAACAAAGAAGATGACAAGGACTACTGTGATTGGTTGGACGAAACAACAAAGAAGATAAGGACTACTGTGATTGGTTGGACGAAACAACAAATAAGATGACAAGGACTACTGTGATTGGTTGGACGAAACAACAAAGAAGATGACAAGGACTACTGTGATTGGTTGGACGAAACAACAAAGAAGATGACAAGGACTACTGTGATTTGTTGGACTAAAAAACAAACAAGATGACAAGGACTACTGTGATTGGTTGGACGAAACTACAAAGAAGATAAGGACTACTGTGATTGGTTGGACGAAACAACAAATAAGATGACAAGGACTACTGTGATTACAGTACAACAAAAATGACAAGGACTACTGTGATTGGTTGGACGAAACAACAAAGAAGATGACAAGGACTACTGTGATTGGTTGGACGAAACAACAAAGAAGATGACAAGGACTACTGTGATTACAGTACAACAAAAATGACAAGGACTACTGTGATTGGTTGGACGAAACAACAAAGAAGATGACAAGGACTACTGTGATTGGTTGGACGAAACAATAAAGAAGATGACAAGGACTACTGTGATTACAATACAACAAAAATGACAAGGATTACTGTCATTGGTTTGAATAAACAACAAAGAAGATGACAAGGACTACTGTGATTTGTTGGACGAAAAAACAAATAAGATGACAAGGACTACTGTGATTGGTTGGACGAAACAACAAATAAGATAAGGACTACTGTGATTGGTTGGACGAAACAACAAAGAAGATAAGGACTACTGTGATTGGTTAGATGAAACAACAAATAAGATGACAAGGACTACTGTGATTACAGTACAACAAAAATGACAAGGACTACTTTGATTGGTTGGACGAAACAACAAAGAAGATAAGGACTACTGTGATTGGTTGGACGAAACAACAAAGAAGATGACAAGGACTACTGTGATTGGTTTGAATAAACAACAAAGAAGATGACAAGGACTACCGTGATTTGTTGGAAGAAAAAACAAATAAGATGACAAGGACTACTGTGATTGGTTGGACGAAACAACAAAGAAGATGACAAGGACTACTGTGATTGGTTTGAATAAACAACAAAGAAGATGACAAGGACTACTGTGATTTGTTGGAAGGAAAAACAAATAAGATGACAAGGACTACTGTGATTGGTTGGACGAAAAAACAAAGAAGATGACAAGGACTACTGTGATTGGTTGGACGAAACAACAAAGAAGATAAGGACTACTGTGATTGGTTGGACGAAACAACAAATAAGATGACAAGGACTACTGTGATTGGTTGGACGAAACAACAAAGAAGATGACAAGGACTACTGTGATTGGTTGGACGAAACAACAAAGAAGATGACAAGGACTACTGTGATTGGTTGGACGAAACAACAAAGAAGATAAGGACTACTGTGATTGGTTGGACGAAACAACAAAGAAGATAAGGACTATTGTGATTGGTTGGACGAAACAACAAATAAGATGACAAGGACTACTGTGATTACAGTACAACAAAGAAGATAAGGACTACTGTGATTGGTTGGACGAAACAACAAATAAGATGACAAGGACTACTGTGATTACAGTACAACAAAAATGACAGGGACTACTATGATTGGTTGGACAAAACAACAAAGAAGATGACAAGGACTACTGTGATTGGTTTGAATAAACAACAAAGAAGATGACAAGGACTACTGTGATTTGTTGGACGAAAAAACGAATAAGATGACAAGGACTACTGTGATTGGTTGGACGAAACAACAAAGAAGATGACATGGACTACTGTGATCCGTTGTACGAAACAAAAAAGAAGATAAGGACTACTGTGATTGGTTTGAATTAACAACAAAGAAGATGACAAGGACTACTGTGATCCGTTGTACGAAACAACAAAGAAGATGACAAGGACTATTGTGATCCGTTGTACGAAACAACAATGAAGATGACAAGGACTACTGTGATTACAATACAACAAAAATGACAAGGACTACTGTGATTGGTTGGACGAAACAACAAAGAAGATGACAAGGACTACTGTGATTGGTTTGAATAAACAACAAAGAAGATGACAAGGACTACTGTGATTTGTTGGAAGAAAAAACAAATAAGATGACAAGGACTACTGTGATTGGTTGGACGAAACAACAAAGAAGATAAGGACTACTGTGATTGGTTGGACGAAACAACAAAGAAGATAAGGACTACTGTGATTGGTTGGACGAAACAACAAATAAGATGACAAGGACTACTGTGATTACAGTACAACAAAAATGACAAGGACTACTGTAATTGGTTGGACGAAACAACAAAGAAGATGACAAGGACTACTGTGATTTGTTGGAAGAAAAAACAAATAAGATGACAAGGACTACTGTGATTGGTTGGACGAAACAACAAAGAAGATGACAAGGACTACTGTGATTGGTTTGAATAAACAACAAAGAAGATGACAAGGACTACTGTGATTTGTTGGAAGAAAAAACAAATAAGATGACAAGGACTACTGTGATTGGTTGGACGAAAAAACAAAGAAGATGACAAGGACTACTGTGATTGGTTGGACGAAACAACAAAGAAGATAAGGACTACTGTGATTGGTTGGACGAAACAACAAATAAGATGACAAGGACTACTGTGATTGGTTGGACGAAACAACAAAGAAGATGACAAGGACTACTGTGATTGGTTGGACGAAACAACAAAGAAGATGACAAGGACTACTGTGATTTGTTGGACTAAAAAACAAACAAGATGACAAGGACTACTGTGATTGGTTGGACGAAACTACAAAGAAGATAAGGACTACTGTGATTGGTTGGACGAAACAACAAATAAGATGACAAGGACTACTGTGATTACAGTACAACAAAAATGACAAGGACTACTGTGATTGGTTGGACGAAACAACAAAGAAGATGACAAGGACTACTGTGATTGGTTGGACGAAACTACAAAGAAGATGACAAGGACTACTGTGATTGGTTGGACGAAACAACAAAGAAGATGACAAGGACTACTGTGATTACAATACAACAAAAATGACAAGGATTACTGTCATTGGTTTGAATAAACAACAAAGAAGATGACAAGAACTACTGTGATTTGTTGGACGAAAAAACAAATAAGATGACAAGGACTACTGTGATTGGTTGGACGAAACAACAAATAAGATAAGGACTACTGTGATTGGTTGGACGAAACAACAAAGAAGATAAGGACTACTGTGATTGGTTGGACGAAACAACAAATAAGATGACAAGGACTACTGTGATTACTGTACAACAAAAATGACAAGGACTACTTTGATTGGTTGGACGAAACAACAAAGAAGATAAGGACTACTGTGATTGGTTGGACGAAACAACAAAGAAGATGACAAGGACTACTGTGATTGGTTTGAATAAACAACAAAGAAGATGACAAGGACTACTGTGATTTGTTGGAAGAAAAAACAAATAAGATGACAAGGACTACTGTGATTGGTTGGACGAAACAACAAAGAAGATGACAAGGGATACTGTGATTGGTTTGAATAAACAACAAAGAAGATGACAAGGACTACTGTGATTTGTTGGAAGAAAAAACAAATAAGATGACAAGGACTACTGTGATTGGTTGGACGAAAAAACAAAGAAGATGACAAGGACTACTGTGATTGGTTGGACGAAACAACAAAGAAGATAAGGACTACTGTGATTGGTTGGACGAAACAACAAATAAGATGACAAGGACTACTGTGATTGGTTGGACGAAACAACAAAGAAGATGACAAGGACTACTGTGATTGGTTGGACGAAACAACAAAGAAGATGACAAGGACTACTGTGATTGGTTGGACGAAACAACAAAGAAGATAAGGACTACTGTGATTGGTTGGACGAAACAACAAAGAAGATAAGGACTATTGTGATTGGTTGGACGAAACAACAAATAAGATGACAAGGACTACTGTGATTACAGTACAACAAAGAAGATAAGGACTACTGTGATTGGTTGGACGAAACAACAAATAAGATGACAAGGACTACTGTGATTACAGTACAACAAAAATGACAGGGACTACTATGATTGGTTGGACAAAACAACAAAGAAGATGACAAGGACTACTGTGATTGGTTTGAATAAACAACAAAGAAGATGACAAGGACTACTGTGATTTGTTGGACGAAAAAACGAATAAGATGACAAGGACTACTGTGATTGGTTGGACGAAACAACAAAGAAGATGACAAGGACTACTGTGATCCGTTGTACGAAACAAAAAAGAAGATAAGGACTACTGTGATTGGTTTGAATTAACAACAAAGAAGATGACAAGGACTACTGTGATCCGTTGTACGAAACAACAAAGAAGATGACAAGGACTATTGTGATCCGTTGTACGAAACAACAATGAAGATGACAAGGACTACTGTGATTACAATACAACAAAAATGACAAGGACTACTGTGATTGGTTGGACAAAACAACAAAGAAGATGACAAGGACTACTGTGATTGGTTTGAATAAACAACAAAGAAGATGACAAGGACTACTGTGATTTGTTGGACGAAAAAACAAATAAGATGACAAGGACTACTGTGATTGGTTGGACGAAACAACAAAGAAGATGACAAGGACTACTGTGATTTGTTGGACTAAAAAACAAACAAGATGACAAGGACTACTGTGATTGGTTGGACGAAACTACAAAGAAGATAAGGACTACTGTGATTGGTTGAACGAAACAACAAATAAGATGACAAGGACTACTGTGATTACAGTACAACAAAAATGACAAGGACTACTGTGATTGGTTGGACGAAACAACAAAGAAGATGACAAGGACTACTGTGATTGGTTGGACGAAACAACAATGAAGATGACAAGGACTACTGTGATTACAGTACAACAAAAATGACAAGGACTACTGTGATTGGTTGGACGAAACAACAAAGAAGATGACAAGGACTACTGTGATTGGTTTGAATAAACAACAAAGAAGATGACAAGGACTACTGTGATTTGTTGGACGAAAAAACAAATAAGATGACAAGGACTACTGTGATTGGTTGGACGAAACAACAAAGAAGATAAGGACTACTGTGATTGGTTGGACGAAACAACAAAGAAGATAAGGACTACTGTGATTGGTTGGACGAAACAACAAATAAGATGACAAGGACTACTGTGATTACAGTACAACAAAAATGACAAGGACTACTGTGATTGGTTGGACGAAACAACAAAGAAGACGACAAGGACTACTGTGATTGGTTTGAATAAACAACAAAGAAGATGACAAGGACTACTGTGATTTGTTGGAAGAAAAAACAAATAAGATGACAAGGACTACTGTGATTGGTTGGACGAAACAACAAAGAAGATGACAAGGACTACTGTGATTTGTTGGAAGAAAAAACAAATAAGATGACAAGGACTACTGTGATTGGTTGGACGAAAAAACAAAGAAGATGACAAGGACTACTGTGATTGGTTGGACGAAACAACAAAGAAGATAAGGACTACTGTGATTGGTTGGACGAAACAACAAATAAGATGACAAGGACTACTGTGATTGGTTGGACGAAACAACAAAGAAGATGACAAGGACTACTGTGATTTGTTGTACGAAACAACAAAGAAGACTACAAGCCTGAGGGAGTACAGTAGGTCATGGACAGGCGAGGGTGGCCTTAAGTACGGTCACCGTTGCCATAAGGGACAAAGTAGCGAGATGATGCTAACTTCTTCTAAGAAAACGGTCTTTCATCTGTGCTCAGACCCTGTTCAACTCCCATGATGCTCGGCAGCCAGCGCTGCAGGAGGAGCAATCAGTACAGCATGACAGCTGGTTGTTGTTGCCAAATGTGCACCACACACACACTCAAACACACACACACACACACACACACACACTCAAACACACAGACGTGGGTGTGTGCATGCGTATACACCACAGGAGGTTGGTGGCACCTTAAATTGGGAGGAAGGGCTCGTGGTAGTGGCTGGAGCGGAATAAATGGAATGTTATTAAATACATCAAACATGGATTCCATGTGTTTGATAACATCCCATTTGCTCCGTTCCAGACATTATTATGAGCTGTCCTACTTTCAGCATCCTCCACTGGTATACACACACACACACACACACACACATCGCATCTCTCATGTCCCTTTTAACCGATGTCTAAATTCCATGGTTCAGTCAGTATTCTGTGTGAGTCATATGGCTGTTGAGGTCAATTCAGAGTTGAGGTCAATTCCATTTCAATTCTGTCAACTCAGAAGTAAACTGACTGAATTGAAGTGAAATTGACCATAACCCTGATAGTTGATTTGTAATATTTGGACCTCATATCTGATTGGTAGAAGTCCCTTTGATGTGTAGTTGGCCATGCAATGATAGATTATAGAGTCCAATGTTACTGTGTGTAGATATAGCAGATATACTGTGTGTTGATATAGCAGATATACTGTGTGTTGATATAGCAGATATACTGTGTGTTGATATAGCAGATATACTGTGTGTTGATATAGCAGATATACTGTGTGTTGATATAGCAGATATACTGTGTGTAGATATAGCAGATATACTGTGTGTAGATATAGCAGATATACTGTGTGTTGATATAGCAGATATACTGTGTGTTGATATAGCAGATATACTGTGTGTAGATATAGCAGATATACTGTGTGTAGATATAGCAGATATACTGTGTGTAGATATAGCAGATATACTGTGTGTAGATATAGCAGATATACTGTGTGTAGATATAGCAGATATACTGTGTGTAGATATAGCAGATATACTGTGTGTAGATATAGCAGATATACTGTGTGTAGATATAGCAGATATACTGTGTGTAGATATAGCAGATATACTGTGTGTTGATATAGCAGATATACTGTGTGTTGATATAGCAGATATACTGTGTGTTGATATAGCAGATATACTGTGTGTTGATATAGCAGATATACTGTGTGTTGATATAACAGATATACTGTGTGTTGATATAGCAGATATACTGTGTGTTGATATAGCAGATATACTGTGTGTTGATATAGCACATATACTGTGTGTAGATATAGCAGATATACTGTGTGTAGATATAGCAGATATACTGTGTGTAGATATAGCAGATATACTGTGTGTAGTTATCGCAGATATACTGTGTGTAGATATAGCAGATATACTGTGTGTAGATATAGCAGATATACTGTGTGTTGATATAGCAGATATACTGTGTGTTGATATAGCAGATATACTGTGTGTTGATATAGCAGATATAATGTGTGTTGATATAGCAGATATACTGTGTGTTGATATATCAGATATACCGTGTGTAGATATAGCAGATATACTGTGTGTTGATATATCAGATATACCGTGTGTAGATATAGCAGATATACTGTGTGTTGATATAGCAGATATACTGTGTGTTGATATAGCAGATATACTGTGTGTTGATATAGCAGATATACTGTGTGTTGATATAGCAGATATACTGTGTGTAGATATAGCAGATATACTGTGTGTTGATATAGCAGATATACTGTGTGTAGATATAGCAGATATACTGTGTGTTGATATAGCAGATATACTGTGTGTTGATATAGCAGATATACTGTGTGTAGATATAGCAGATATACTGTGTGTAGATATAGCAGATAAACTGTGTGTTGATATAGCAGATATACTGTGTGTAGATATAGCAGATATACTGTGTGTAGATATAGCAGATATACTGTGTGTTGATATAGCAGATATACTGTGTGTAGTTATCGCAGATATACTGTGTGTAGATATAGCAGATATACTGTGTGTTGATATAGCAGATATACTGTGTGTAGATATAGCAGATATACTGTGTGTAGATATAGCAGATATACTGTGTGTAGTTATCGCAGATATACTGTGTGTTGATATAGCAGATATACTGTGTGTAGATATAGCAGATATACTGTGTGTAGTTATCGCAGATATACTGTGTGTTGATATAGCAGATATACTGTGTGTTGATATAGCAGATACAGTGCCTTGCGAAAGTATTCGGCCCCCTTGAACATTGCAACCTTTTGCCACATTTCATGCTTCAAACATAAAGATATCAAACTGTATTTTTTTGTGAAGAATCAACAACAAGTGGGACACAATCATGAAGTGGAACGACATTTATTGGATATTTCAAAAACTGAAAAATTAGGCGTGCAAAATTACAGCCTCAAGTCCTCTTGGGTATGACGCTACAAGCTTTGCACATCTGTATTTGAGGAGATTATCCCATTCTCTGCAATCCTCTCAAGCTATTTTCTGCTCTCTCCAGAGATGTTCGATCGGGTTAAAATCCAGCCTCAAGCTGGGCCACACTCATGGACTGTCGGAGACTTGTCTCGAAGCCACTCCTGCGTAGTCTTGGCTGTGAGCTTAGGGTTGTTGTCCTGTTGGAAGGTGAACTCCTGCCCGAGTCTGAGGTCCTGAGCGCTCTGAATCAGGTTTTTATCAAAGATCTCTCCGCTGTACTTTGTATCATTAATCTTTTCTTTGATCCTGACTAGTCTCCCAGTCCCTGCCGCTGAAAAACATCCCCACAGCATTATGCTGCCACCACCATGCTTCACCATAGGGATGGTGCCCAGTTTCCTCCAGACGTGACGCTTGGCATTCAGGCCAAAGAGTTCAATCTTGGTTTCATAAGACCAGAGAATCTTGTTTTTCATGGTCTGAGACTCTTTAGGTGCCTTTTGGCAAACTCCAAATAGGCTGTCATGTGCCATTTACTGAGGAGTGGCTTCCGTCTGGCCACTATACCATAAAGTCCTGATTGGTGGAGTGCTGCAGAGATGTTTGTCCTTCTGGAAGGTTCTCCCATCTCCACAAATGACCTCTGGAGAACTGTCAGAGTGATCATCGGGTTCTTGGTTACCTCTCTGACCAAGACCCTTGTCCACCGATTGCTCAATTTGGCCGGGCGGACAGCTCTAGGCAGAGTCTTGGTGGTTCCAAACTTCTTTCAGTTAAGAATGATGGAGGCCACTGTGTTCTTGGGGACCTTTAATGCTGCAGAAATGTTTGGGTACCCTTCCCCAGATCTGTGCCTCGACACAATCCTGTCTCAAAGCTCTATGGACAATTCCAATGACCTCATGGCTTGGTTTTTGCTCTGACATGCACTGTCAACTGTGGGACATTATATAGACAGGTGTGTGCCTTTCTAAACCATGTCCAATCAATTAAGTTGACCACAGGTGGACTCTAATCAAGTTGAAGAAACATCTCAAGATGATCAATGGAAACAGGATGCACCTGAGCTCATTAAAAACTGTAATATCTTATGTTTCACCGAGTCGTGGCTGAACGACAACATTAATAACATACAGATGGCAGGTTAAACACTCTATCGGCAAGACAGAACAGCAGCTTCTGGTAAGACCCGGGCGGGTGCCTATGCATTTACGTAAACAACAGCTGGTGCACGATATCTAAGGAAGTCTGAAAGTTGTGCTTGCCTGAGGTAGAGTATCTCATGATAAGCTGTAGACCACACAATCTTGCTAGAGAGTTTTCATCTGTATTTTTCGTAGCTGTCTACATGCCACCACAGTCAGAGGCTGGCACTAAAACCACACTCAATGAGCTGTATTCCGCCATAAGCAAACAGGAAATCGCTCATCCAGAGGCAGCGCTACTAGTGGCCAGTGACTTTAATGCAGGGAAACCTAAATCAGTTTTACCAAATAACTATCAGCATGGGCAACCAGAGGGGGGAAAAATTCTAGATCACCTGTACTCAACACACAGAGGCACGTACAAAGCTCTCCCTCGCCCTCCATTTAGCAAATCTGACCATAACTCTAACTTACTGATTCCGGCTTACAAGCAAAAATTAAAGCAGGAATCACCAGTGACTCGGTCTATAAAAAAGTGGTCAGATGAAGCAGATGCTAAACAACAGGACTGTTTTGCTATCACAGACTGGAACATGTTCCAGGATTCTTCCGATGTTATTGAGGAGTACGCCACATTAGTCACTGGCTTCGTCAATAAGTGCATCGATGACGACGTCCCCACAGTGACTGTATGTACATACCCCAAGCAGAAGCCACGGATTACAGGCAACTTTCGCACCTAGCTAAAGGGCAGAGCTGTCGCTTTCGAGGAGCGAGACTCTAACCCGGAAGCTTGTAAGAAATCCCGCTATGCCCTCCGACGAACCATCAAACAGGAAAAGCATCAATACAGGACTAAGATTGAATCCTACTACAGCGGCTCCGATGCTCGTCGGATGTGGCAGGGCTTGCAAACTTTTACAGACCACAAAGGGAAGCACAGCCGAGAGCTACCCAGTGACATGAGATTACCAGATGAGCTAAATAATTTATATGCTCGCTTCAAGCTAAGTAACACTGAAACATGCATGAGAGCATCAGCTGGTCCGGGTGACTGTGTGATCACACTCTCCGTAGTCGATGTGAGTAAGACCTTTAAACAGTTCAACATACACAAGGTTGCAGGGCCAGATGGATTCCCAGGATGTGTACTCATGGCATGTGCTGACCAACTGGCAAGGGTCTTCACTGACATTTTCAACCTGTCTCTGTCCGAGTCTTTAATACCAACATGTTTCAAGTAAGACCACCATAGTTGCTGTGCCCAAGAACACTAAGGTAACCTGCCTAAATGACTACGTACCCTTAACACTCATGTCTGTAGCCTTGAACTGCTTTGAAAGGCTTGTCATGGCTCACATCAACACCATTATCGCAGAAATCCTAGATCCACTCCAATTTGCATACAGATGATGCAATCTCTAAAGCCATAGTGCCCTCAAAGCTTATCACTGCTGGGGGCACACAGGTGGTAAGGGTAGGTAACAACACATCCACCACGCTGATCCTCAACACAGGGGCCCCTCAGGGGTGGGTGCTCAGTCCCCTCCTGTACTCCCTGTTCACTCATGACTGCATGGCCAGGCAACTCCAACACCATCATTAAGTTTGCCGATGACACAGCAGTGGTGGGCCTGATCACCGACAACGATGAGACAGCCTATAGGGAGGAGGTCAGAGACCTGATCGTGTGGTGCCAGGACTACAACCTCTCCCTCAACGTGATCAAGACAAAGGAGATGTTTGTGGACTACAGGAAAAGGAGGACCGAGCACACCCCCATTCTCATCGACAGGGGTGTAGTGGAGCAGGATGTTGGTGTCCACATCACCAACAAACTATCATGGTCCAAACACACCAAGACAGTCATAAAGTGGGCAGGACAACACCTATTCCCCCTCAGGAGCAGGTTGAGAGCTTCAAGTTCAAGTACACGTCACCAACAAACTATCATGGTCCAAGTACACCAAGACAGTGGTGAAGAGGACACAACAAAACCTATTCCCCATCAGGAGACTGAAAAGATTTCGCAAGGGTCCTCAGATCCTCAAAAGGTTTTACAGCTGCAACATCAAGAGCATCCTGACGGGTTGCATCACTGCCTGGTATGGCAACTGCTCTGCCTCCGACCGCAAGGCACTACAGAGGGTAGTGCATACAGCCCAGTACATCCCTGGGGTCAAGCGTCCTGCCATCCAGGACCTCTAAGCCAGGCGGTGTCAGGGGAAGGCCCTAAAACTTGTCAACGACTCCAGCCACCCTAGTTATAGACTGTTCTCTCTGCTACAGCACGGCAAGTGGTACCGGAGCTCCAAGTCTGGGTCCAAGAGGATTCTAAACAGCTTCTACCCCCAAGCTATAAGACTCCTGAACAGCTAATCAAATGGCTACCCAGACTATTTTACACCCCACCCCCTTCCACCCCCCACGCTGCTGCTACTCTCTGTTATTATCTATGCTTAGCCACTTTAATAACCCTACCTGCATGTACATAATTACCTCAATTACTTCGACACCGGTGACCCCGCACATTGACACATTGACCTTAAACCGGTTTGTATATAGCGCCGCTATTATTATCTCTTACTTTTTGGGGGGATATTTTCTTGAAACTGCATTTTTGGTTAAGGGCTTTTAAAGCATTTCACTGTAAGTAAGCATTTCACCTGTTGTATTCGGCGCATGTGAAAAAATACAATTTGATTTGATTTGATCAATGGCTTCAATAGTCTACACAGGTGCATAGTAGATCATTAACTATGAGCTAGTCTTATTTCATTATTCACGTATTACGTTTTTAGATAAAAAGATGGAGAACAACTTCAAAAAGAGAGGACCCGCATGAACAGATACATTCACTAGTAAACCTACTTTAGTATCAAACTAAGTGCAACTCAGTGCACGTTACTAAATCTCTTAGCCTGGTCCCAGATATGTTTGTGCTGCATAGTCAACTCCTAAAGTCATTGTAATTCCGATATAATCATAGTAATTGGAAAGACAGAACAAACAGATCTTGGATGAATCTGCTTTCATCATAATAAAACCATAAAACTCTGTTTTTCCCATGCTTCCTTATCTGTCTATGGCAGCAGTAAACTCATCTACCCTCAGAACTCACAGTGTTGTTCTCAGAGGGTTATACATCAGCTGGGAGCCCATAACTCTCATCTCTCTGAAAGACAGCCTGATATGATTCTCAACTGTGATGCATCCCAAATGGCACCCTATGCCCTATGTAGTTCACTACTTTTAGCCAGGGAATGGGGTGCCATTTGGGATGTAAACATACTTGATTTCTCTGCTTCCTAGTCTGATAAGGAGTGAAGCCATACAGATGTAGCATCTCCATTTTATCACTCTTTTGTTGCTGAGAATTATTTTCCTGTCAGGAAATGTAAATTTCTAGTTTATTTGAGTTTTAAAGAGGCTTCTAAAGTTTGTAATTTCTACTTTCCATTCATTATAATTCACATCGTAATTTAAATTTCCTGATGCTGCAGGATTATTTTCCTGCTGTAGCAAACTGGCTCAAATTATGTATCTCTCTCTGCAGCCTGCCCAATAATAGAATGTACTGTATTGGGGAGAAGGAGCATGGTTATTACATTACTAAATTACTGACCGATTTAAGTCACTGGTGCATAATAATTTGAGCAGCATTTTCACATCACGTTTGAGTTTATTTATTGTCTTTATTAAACCATACAGGTAAGTGATTAAACACACATTCTCTTTTACAATGACGACCTATAAGCTGTTACTATACAATTAATGATACAGGTAAAGCATTGGTTTCCTTATTGTAGACAATATTTAATATGGTACTCTAGAAATCTAGAGTTTTTTTCTCCGATGGTTTCATCTCCCTGGGAATTTAAAACAGAGACAAACAAAGCCACGATGACCAACAATGAAATCATCATCTTCATCATACAACTGAGACATGGCTGCACTATAGGCTGCACGTGTCATCAGAAGTGGTCTGAGACATGGCTGCACGTGTCATCAGAAGTGGTCTGAGACATGGCTGCACTATAGGCTGCACGTGTCATCAGAAGTGGTCTGAGACATGGCTGCACTATAGGCTGCACGTGTCATCAGAAGTGTTCTGAGACATGGCTGCACATGTCATCAGAAGTGGTCTGAGACATGGCTGCATGTGTCATCAGAAGTGGTCTGAGACATGGCTGCACTATAGGCTGCACGTGTCATCAGAAGTGGTCTGAGACATGGCTGCACGTGTCATCAGAAGTGGTCTGAGACATGGCTGCACTATAGGCTGCACGTGTCATCAGAAGTGTTCTGAGACATGGCTGCACATGTCATCAGAAGTGGTCTGAGACATGGCTGCATGTGTCATCAGAAGTGGTCTGAGACATGGCTGCACATGTCATCAGAAGTGGTCTGAGACATGGCTGCACTATAGGCTGCACGTGTCATCAGAAGTGTTCTGAGACATGGCTGCACATGTCATCAGAAGTGGTCTGAGACATGGCTGCATGTGTCATCAGAAGTGGTCTGAGACATGGCTGCACATGTCATCAGAAGTGGTCTGAGACATGGCTGCATGTGTCATCAGAAGTGGTCTGAGACATGGTAGCACGTGTCATCAGAAGTGGTCTGAGACATGGTAGCACGTGTCATCAGAAGTGGTCTGAGACATGGCTGCACGTGTCATCAGAAGTGTTCTGAGACATGGCTGCACATGTCATCAGAAGTGGTCTGAGACATGGCTGCATGTGTCATCAGAAGTGGTCTGAGACATGGCTGCACATGTCATCAGAAGTGGTCTGAGACATGGCTGCATGTGTCATCAGAAGTGGTCTGAGACATGGTAGCACGTGTCATCAGAAGTGGTCTGAGACATGGCTGCATGTGTCATCAGAAGTGGTCTGAGACATGGCAGCACGTGTCATCAGAAGTGGTCTGAGACATGGCAGCACGTGTCATCAGAAGTGGTCTGAGACATGGCAGCACGTGTCATCAGAAGTGGTCTGAGACATGGCTGCACGTGTCATCAGAAGTGGTCTGAGACATGGCTGCACGTGTCATCAGAAGTGGTCTGAGACATGGCAGCACGTGTCATCGGAAGTGGTCTGAGACATGGCAGCACATGTCATCGGAAGTGGTCTGAGACATGGCAGCACGTGTCATCAGAAGTGGTCTGAGACATGGCAGCACGTGTCATCAGATGTGTGTATGAGATCTTGAGGCCTGAGGCCATCAGTGTCCTGTACATGGGGCTCTGCAGGTTGTTCAACCCAGCATGGCTCAGTACAAACACACTCCTCTCTCTTGCCTTCAGAAAGGAAGGAAAGATGGAGGAACATTTGTCTTGTCATTTGAGTATGACGCTGCAACCAGGTCTCACAGTCTCACATCAGAATTAGTCATACATCCATGTTTCGCATAAGTCCGATTTCAAATTTGTCGCAAAAGTCAAATTTCTAAGTGTTTAAGGTTAAATTTAGGCATTAACTCAGAATGTTTAAGGTAATGGTTAAGGTTTGGGATAAGCTTAAAACTGTCACATTCTGACCTTTATTTCCTTTGATTTGTCTTTATTTAGTATGGTAAGGGCGTGAGTTGGGGTGGGCAGTCTATGTTTGTTTTTCTATGTTTGGTTTCTGTTTCGGCCTAGTATGGTTCTCAATCAGAGGCAGGTGTCGTTAGTTGTCTCTGATTGAGAATCATACTTAGGTAGCCTGGGTTTCACTTTTGAGTTGTGGGTGTTTGTTTCCGTGTGTGTGTTTGTCGCCACACGGTACTGTTTCGGGTTTTTGTAGATTTCACGTTAATCGTTTATTGTTTTTGTTTCGAGAGTTCATTTTGTCTTTATTAAAATATCGTCATGAACACTTAGCACGCTGCATCTTGGTCCGATCCTTACTCCTCTTCAGACGAAGAGGAGATCTGCCGTTACAAAAACCAAACGTATTTTGCTGGATTTGAACATGCAACCTTAGGCACAGAGGCAGATGTGTATACCCACGCATCATCCCCAATACCCACGCATCATCCCCGATACCCACGCATCATCCCCGATACCCACGCATCATCCCCGATACCCACGCATCATCCCCGATACCCACGCATCATCCCCGATACCCACGCATCATCCCCGATACCCACGCATCATCCCCGATACCCACGCATCATCCCCAATACCCACGCATCATCCCCAATACCCACGCATCATCCCCAATACCCACGCAACATTCCCCAATACCCACGCATCATTCCCCAATACCCACGCATCATCCCCAATACCCACGCATCATCCCCGATACCCACGCATTATCCCCGATACCCACGCATCATCCCCGATACCCACGCATCATCCCCGATACCCACGCATCATCCCCGATACCCACGCATCATCCCCGATACCCACGCATCATCCCCAATACCCACGCATCATCCCCAACACCCACGCATCATCCCCAATACCCACGCATCATCCCGATACCCACGCATCATCCCCGATACCCACACATCATCCCCGATACCCACTCCTCATCCCCGATACCCACGCATCATCCCCAATACCCACGCATCATCCCCGATACCCACTCATCATTCCCCAATACCCACGCATCATCCCCGATACCCACTCATCATCCCCAATACCCACGCATCATCCCCGATACCCACGCATCATCCCCGATACCCACGCATCATCCCCGATACCCACGCATCCTCCCCAATACCTCAGCAAATATACAAACCCACTTGAAGGTAACAGCGTTCACTGTTGCCCCTAAAGGCCGACTTCCACATCATCTCCCGTCGTCCTCTGGCGTGGACGTGGTCGAATACTGAACTGTATCACGGGTCACCTGGCTAAACATATCAGCTTTAGGGGTTGATTGTTGAAGTTAAGCATTAGGGGTTGGTTGTTGTTAAGTTATGTCTGCAATTGACATACACAACTACAAATGTTTTTTTGGTTTTTTTTAAGTCATGTTTTTATGGGATTGGAGAAGGCAAGTGGAAAGGGTATGAATTCAACATCAAGTGATTCTTGGTATACATCCAAACGGTCAGAGCATCCTTTAAGTGAACAATTCACAAACCCACCCACCCACACACACACACACGCACACATGCATGCACGTGTACACACACACATACACAATAACATCTCTGGCTGGCACACCAACCCGGGGGCTATGCCAGGCACGTGGCATTCTCTCTCGCTCTCTGGCACTTTGTTCTGCGTTAACAGGCCCCTAAAGCACACAATGTTCTCAACACACACACACACACACACACACACACACACACACACACACACACAGAGAAGAAGAAGAAGAGGATTATGTTGAAGTTACTTGCCTTGCTCAAGGCACTATGGCAGGAGATGGCAACAACAATACCTATATAATCCCATGCAATTTTTCGCCAGGTCTGACAGCCTGACTGTGGATTCAAACCATTCCATTTGAAAGGCAAGCCTCACTAACCTCTAGGCTTCTGCGGCACAGCAACAGCTGGACAGTGGGCCCGAGAATCATTGGTCCTCGGTGACCTTAATAAACATTGTAGATACTCCGTGTGTTAATGTTTTAATGTGGGCCCTGTAATAGGTTATTATCTGCACATATAACAGCTCACTCGACTGATACAGACAGAGGCTGTAAAATGGAGGACTTCTGTAAACAATTGCTGAGCACAACAAGGTCAAGGCCAATCTGTCACGTCTGGGTAACTGTTCACACACACACACACACACAAACTCACACAAACATACATACACACACCGCTACCTGTGTTCCCGCTAACACCCTCTAGTCTAGTTTATCAGCTTGGATAATGATTAACTAGAAGTGAACTAGAAGCTAGTTCCCACTGGAAGGCTGAGATGGCAAATAGTAGCACCGTGGTAGGAAATCCAGATAGATCAAATTCAAAATCAAATCAAACTTTATTTGTCACATGCGCCGAATACAACAAGTGTAGACCTTACCGTGAAATGCTTTACTTACAAGCCCTTAACCAACAGTGCAGTTCAAGAAGAGTTATGCAAATATTTACCAAACAAACTAAAGTAAAAAATAATAAAAAGTAACACAATAAAATAACAATAACGAGTCTATGTACAGGGGGTACCTGTATAGCACCATGGTAGGGAATCCTGGTAGAATGCACCCTGGCAGGGAATCCTGGTAGATAACACCATGGTAGGGAATCCTGGTAGATAACACCATGGTAGGGAATCCTGGTAGATAACACCATGGTAGGGAATCCTGGTAGATAGCACCGTGGTAGAGAATCCTGGTAGATAACACCATGGTAGGGAATCCTGGTAGAATGCACCGTGGTAGAGAATCCTGGTAGATAGCACCGTGGTAGAGAATCCTGGTAGATAACACCATGGTAGGGAATCCTGGTAGATAGCACCATGGTAGGGAATCCTGGTAGATAGCACCATGGTAGGGAATCCTGGTAGATAGCACCATGGTAGGGAATCCAGGTAGATAGCACCATGGTAGGGAATCCTGGTAGATAACACCATGGTAGGGAATCCAGGTAGAATGCACTGTGGTAGAGAATCCTTGTAGATAGCACCATGGTAGGGAATCCAGGTAGATAGCACCATAGTAGGGAGTCGAGGTGGAATGCACCGTGGTAGGGAATCCAGATTAAAAGGGTAGACACTTTAGTGTGTGGCACAGTTAGAGGAATTGGACTTCACCGTGATCATAATTTCCAGAGATGCATAAATTCCGTATTGGTACACCTCTATCTGTTTACTGTAATCTAAATATATTTTTGCATCTTCACCGAGAGAAGAGAATGCTGTCCGGGTTTATTGATTATGAATCAGAACGATGATGTTTTCTGTCAAAGCGCTTGGTGGTCTGCAGGTCAGTCCAATCCAGGCCTTTTCTTTTCTGTGTGTTCTGACATGAGCTGGAATTGTCCACCAAGACAGAATGGCGTGATGTGATTTCCAACAGTAAGGCTACAGTACATGTGATTTCACTTCCACTGCCAATCTGTCATAATGAAACAATCTTGGCTGCAAGCTAACGCTCAGCATTCCACAGTTTAATAGATGGATAGGTCACAACTCATCTGTAAAGAACAGAGAAAATGTGACAAAACCACAAAACCAAGGGTCTATCCTTGGCTTGGACTGGGAGGGAGATGACATGATTAAATTGGACCCGTTTTTTTGGGGCTATTTGGCTCCATTGTTCTGTTCGTTGACCTCTTTTGATTCCTGTGGTTGAGTGAGTACAGTGCATGTCAAGTAAATTATAATTTAGATGTTAGCTAAGAACGTAGTCCCTCTGTCTCCCGTCTTCAGTTTCTTCACTAATCTCCTGCCCTGTCCTCTTTGGGAGATTCTACATTTAACAGCAGACATAGGCTGTGTCCCAAATGGCACCCTATTCCCTGTGAGCCCTGTCAAAAGTAGAGCACTGTGTAGGGAACAGGGTTATATAGGGTCCTGGTCTAAAGTAGTGCACTATATAGGGAATAGGGTTCTATAGGGTCCTGATCTAAAGTAGTGCACTATATATATGGAATAGGGTTTTATAGGGTCCTGGTCTAAAGTAGTGCACTATATAGGTAATAGGTTGACATTTGGGATGCAGACAGATTAATTTCATGTTAAGTTATTAAGGAAATTAAAATGAAGTGGTTCTCAGGCAGAAAAGAGAGGAGAGTTCAAGTGTGACTTCTGATCACTCCAGAGAGAGATGTCCCACTCTTCTCCTTCCTTCCCTCTAATTAAAAGATATGCCTCAGGAGGAGAGAGAGAGAGAGAAATGGAGAGAGCGAGGGAGATAGAGAGAGAGAGAAATGGAGAGAGAGAGAGATGGAGAGAGAGAAGGAGAAAGATAGAGGGAGAGAAAAAAAGAGAGGGAGAGAGAGAGAGAGAAATTGAGAGAGAGGGATGGAGAGAGAGCGAGAGAGAGAGAAGTGGAGACAAATTTGACCCCAATAACTACCGTGGGATATGCGTCAACAGTAACCTTGGGAAAAGCCTCTGCATTATCATTAACAGCAGACGCATATATTTCCTCAGTGAAAACAATTTACTGAGCAAATTTCAAATTGGCGTTTTACCAAATTACCGTACAACAGACCATGTATTCACCCTGCACACCCTAATTGACAACCAAACAAACCAACAAAAGCAAAGGCAATGTCTTCTCATGCTTTGTTGATTTAAAAAAAAATATCATTTGGCATGAGGTTCTGCTATTCAAATGGAGGGAAAGTGGTGTTGGGGGAAAAACACACAGCGTTTTAAAATCCATGTACACAAACAACAAGTGTGCGGATAAAATTGACAAAAAACGCACATTTATTTCCACAGTAACATGGGGTGAGACAGTGATGCAGCTTAAGCCCCACCCTCTTTGACATATATATCAACGAATTGGCGCGGGCACTAGAACAGTCTCCAGCACCCGGCCTCACCCTACTAGAATCTGAGGTCAAATGTCTACTGTTTGCTGATTATCTGGTACTTCCGTCACTAACCAGGGGCGGCAGGGTAGCCTAGAGAGTTAGAGTAGTAACCGAAAGGTCCAAATCCCCGAACTGACAAGGTACAAATCTGTCGTTCTGCCCCCTGAACAGACAGTTAACCCACTGTTCCTAGGCCGTCATTGAAAATAAGAATTTGTTCTTAACTGACTTGCCTAGTTAAATAAAGGTAAAGTAAAAAATAAAAAAGCAAACCTACAGATTCTGTCAGACCTGGGTCATCTCAGTAAGACAAAAATAATGGTGTTCCAAAAAAGGTCCAGTTGCCAGGACCACAAATTCCATTGAAACACTGTTGCCGGTGAATACATACTTTAAACAGCAGCACCTCAGGAAACTTCACAAAGCTGTGAACAAGCTGAGAGACAAGGCACATCAAATTTGACATACCAATTACAGTTGCTTGCAAAAGTATTCACCCCCTTGGCATTTATCCTATTTTTTTGCCTTACAACCTGGAATAAAAATAAAAAATTTTGGGGGGGGGATTTGTATCATGTGATTTACACCATTACACACTTTGAAGAAAAACATATTTTTAAATTGTGAAACATACAAGAAATAAGACCAAAAAAAACAGAAAACTTGACCTCAAAGTCAATACTTTGTAGAGCTTGGCACATTTAGCCACTGGGATTCTTACCCAGTCTTCAAGGCAAAACTGCTCCAGCTCCTTCAAGTTGGATGGGTTCCGCTGGTGTACAGCAATCTTTAAGTCATACCACAGATTCTCAATTGGATTGAGGTCTGGGCTTTGATTAGCCCTTTGCAAGACATTTAAAGGTTTCCCCTTAAACCACTTGAGTGTTGCTTCAGCAGTATCCTCAGGGTCATTGTCCTGCTGGAAGGTGAACCTCCGTCCCAGTCTATAATCTCTGGAAGACTGAAACAGGTTTCCCTCAAGAATTTCCCTGTATTTAGCGCCATCCATCATTCCTTCAATTCTGACCAGTTTCCCAGTCCCTGCTGATTAAAAACATCCCCACAACATAATACTGCCACCACCATGCTTCACTGTGGAGATGGTGTTCTTGGGGTGATGAGAGGTGTTGGGTTTGTGCCAGGCAAGACGTTTTCCTTGATGGCCAGAAAGCTCAATTTTAGTCTCATCTGACCAGAGTACATTCTTCCATATGTTTGGGGATTCTCCCACGTGGCTTTTGTCGAACACCAAACACGTTTGCTTATTTTTTTCTTTAAGCAATGGCTTTTTCTGGCCACTCTTCTGTAAAGCCCAGCTCTGTGGAGTGTATGGCTTAAAGTGGTCCTATGGATAGATACTCCAATCTCCACTGTGGAGCTTTGCAGCTCCTTCAGGGTTATCTTTGGTCTCTTTGTTGCCTCTGATTAATGCCCTCCTTACCTGGTCTGTGAGTTTTGGTGGGCAGCCCTCTCTTGGCAGGTTTGTTGTGGTGTCCTATTTTTTAAATTTTTAATAATGGATTTAATGGTGCTCCGTGGGATGTTCAAAGGTTCTGATCTTTTTTACAACCCAACCCTGATCTGTACTTCTCCACAACTTTGTCCCTGACCTTGGAGAGCTCCTTGGTCTTCATGGTGCTGCTTGCTTGTGGTGGCCCTTGCTTAGTGGTGTTGCAGTCTCTGAGGCCTTTCAGAACAGGTTTGTATATACTGAGATGTGATAGATTATGTGACACTTAGATTGCATACAGGTCTACTTATTTACAGTGCCTTGCGAAAGTATTTGGCCCCCTTGAACTTTGCGACCTTTTGCCACATTTCAGGCTTCAAACATAAAGATATAAAACTGTATTTTTTGTGAAGAATCAACAACAAGTGGGACACAATCATGAAGTGGAACGACATTTATTGGATATTTCAAACTTTTTTAACAAATCAAAAACTGAAAAATTGGGCGTGCAAAATTATTCAGCCCCCTTAAGTTAATACTTTGTAGCGCCACCTTTTGCTGCGATTACAGCTGTAAGTCGCTTGGGGTATGTCTCTCTCAGTTTTGCACATCGAGAGACTGAAATTTTTTCCCATTCCTCCTTGCAAAACAGCTCGAGCTCAGTGAGGTTGGATGGAGAGCATTTGTGAACAGCAGTTTTCAGTTCTTTCCACAGATTCTCGATTGGATTCAGATCTGGACTTTGACTTGGCCATTCTAACACCTGGATATGTTTATTTTTGAACCATTCCATTGTAGATTTTGCTTTATGTTTTGGATCATTGTCTTGTTGGAAGACAAATCTCCGTCCCAGTCTCAGGTCTTTTGCAGACTCCATCAGGTTTTCTTCCAGAATGGTCCTGTATTTGGCTCCATCCATCTTCCCATCAATTTTAACCATCTTCCCTGTCCCTGCTGAAGAAAAGCAGGCCCAAACCATGATGCTGCCACCACCATGTTTGACAGTGGGGATGGTGTGTTCAGGGTGATGAGCTGTGTTGCTTTTACGCCAAACATAACGTTTTGCATTGTTGCCAAAAAGTTCAATTCTGGTTTCATCTGACCAGAGCACCTTCTTCCACATGTTTGGCGTGTCTCCCAGGTGGCTTGTGGCAAACTTTAAACAACACTTTTTATGGATATCTTTAAGAAATGGCTTTCTTCTTGCCACTCTTCCATAAAGGCCAGATTTGTGCAATATACGACTGATTGTTGTCCTATGGACAGAGTCTCCCACCTCAGCTGTAGATCTCTGCAGTTCATCCAGAGTGATCATGGGCCTCTTGGCTGCATCTCTGATCAGTCTTCTCCTTGTATGAGCTGAAAGTTTAGAGGGACGGCCAGGTCTTGGTAGATTTGCAGTGGTCTGATACTCCTGCCATTTCAATATTATCGCTTGCACAGATTCTTCACACTTTAAACTTCTTCACAACAGTATCTCGGACCTGCCTGGTGTGTTCCTTGTTCTTCATGATGCTCTCTGCGCTTTTAACGGACCTCTGAGACTATCACAGTGCAGGTGCATTTATACGGAGACTTGATTACACACAGGTGGATTGTATTTATCATCATTAGTCATTTAGGTCAACATTGGATCATTCAGTGATCCTCACTGAACTTCTGGAGAGAGTTTGCTGCACTGAAAGTAAAGGGGCTGAATAATTTTGCACGCCCAATTTTTCAGTTTTTGATTTGTTAAAAAAGTTTGAAATATCCAATAAATGTCGTTCCACTTCATGATTGTGTCCCACTTGTTGTTGATTCTTCACAAAAAAATACAGTTTTATATCTTTATGTTTGAAGCCTGAAATGTGGCAAAAGGTCGCAAAGTTCAAGGGGGCCAAATATTTTCGCAAGGCACTGTACGTAACTAATTATGTGACTTGTGAAGGTAATTGGTTGCACCAGATATTATTTAGGGGCTTCATAGTAAAGGGGGTGAAAACAACATGCACCACTTTTCAGTTTTTTGTTTTATACATTTTTTTGAAACCAGTTATTTTTTTCATTTCACTTCACCAATTTGGACTATTTTGTGGATGTTCATTACATGAAATCCAAATAAAACTCTATTTCAATTACAGGTTGTAATCCAACAAAATAGGAATAATGCCAAGGTGGATGAATACTTTTGCAAGGCACTTTAGGATCTGGCTAAATATACTTGAATCAGTTATAGAACCCACTGCCCTTTATGGTTGTGAGGTCTTAGTTCCGCTCACCAACCAAGAATTCACAAAATGGGACAAACACCTAATTCAGACTCTATATGCAAAATTCTGCAAAGATATCTTCAGTGTACATACCCGCTAATTATCATAATCCAGAAAAGAGACGTTAATTTCTACAACCACCTAAAAGGAAGCGATTCCCAAACCTTCCATAACAAATCCATCACCCACAGAGAGATGAACCTGGAGAAGAGTCCCCTAAGCAAACTGGTCCTGGGGCTCTGTTCACAAACAAAAACAGGCCCCACAAAGCCCCAGGACAGCAACACAATTAGACCCAACCAAATCATGAGAAAACAAAAAGATAATTACGTGACACATTGAAAATAATTCACAAAACTACAGAGCAAACTAGAATGCTATTTGGCCCTAAACAGAGAGTACACAGTGGCAGAATACCTGACCACTGTGACTGACCCAAACAGTGAGCATAGCCTTGCTATTGAGAGAGGCCGCCGTAGGCAGACCTGGCTCTCAAGATTAATGGCTATGTGCACACTGCCCAGGCTATGTGCACACTGCCCACAAAATGAGGTGGAAACTGAGCTGCATTTCCTAACCTCCTGCCAAATGAATGACCATATTAGAGACACATATTTCCCTCCGATTACGCAGAGCCACAAAGAATTTAAAAACAATCTCAATTTTGATAAACTCCCATATCTACTGGCTGAAATACCACAGTGTGCCGTCACAGCAGCAATATTTGTGACCTGTTGCCTCAAGAAAAGGGCAACCAGGGAAGAACAAACACCATTGTAAATACAACCCATATTTATGCTTATTTATTTTCCCTTTTGTACTTTAACTATTTGTACATTGTTACAACACTGTATATATACATAATATGACCTTTGAAATGTCTTTAGTCATTTGGAACTTCTGTGAGTGTAATGTTTATTCTTATTGTTTATTTAGCTTTTGTTTATTATCTACTTTACTTGCTTTGGCAATGTTAACAATAAAGCCCCTTGAATTGAGAGAGAGAGAGGTGTAGTTCACACAAGAGGACTAAACTACAGTACAGCCTTCCCCTACACTTTTTAACTAATGAACCAGAGGTTTTGCTGGTTTCTGTCTTCTCTTCCCCTCCCTGGACTGCCAATCATAACAGGGTTGTGTTTATGACGGCACACAGCAGCAAAACATTTTTTTATTTTTTGTTTTACCATCCTGATTCACTCAGTTATTTTTCTCCATTTTGTGCCGAATGAGCACAACCCGGATATTACATCACACATCACACCACTCCCGAGAAGCTGTAGCTGTTAGCTGTCTGTCTGTCTGTCTGTCTGTCTGTCTGTCTGTCTGTCTGTCTGTCTGTCTGTCTGTCTGTCTGTCTGTCTGCCTGCCTGCCTGCCTGCCTGCCTGCCTGCCTGCCTGCCTGCCTGTCTGTCTGTCTGTCTGTCTGTCTGTGAGAGAGCCAGGATGATACTGCAGCACCTTGCCGTGTGTGAATCCTCCAGAGGCGGCGCCGTGGAAACATCAAAGCCTCCTCGCCGCCTCTGTCCTTGAAGCTTTGCCTTTTTATCCACAACATAACCAACGTCAGAATTAGTCTCAACTCCTTCAGTAGACTACTGTATAGCAGAGGTATACATTCAGTAGACTACTGTATAGCAGAGGTATTAAATCAGTAGACTACTGTATAGCAGAGGTATTAAATCAGTAGACTACTGAATAGCAGATGTATAAATTCAGTAGACTACTGAATAGCAGAGGTTTACATTCAGTAGACTACTGAATAGCAGAGGTGGGTGAAAATTCAGTAGACTACTGTATGGCAATTAGATATTCCACTAATGGGCAAAGACATCTGATCAACATCCAATTTGAATTGAGATTTGATTGAGTTTGCAAACAAAAAAACCTGAGTAGAATTTGGGGTATCAAATATTGGAGGTTGAAAGCTGAGTTAATTTGAAAAAATCTCTGTTTGTTAACGAGCTGATTAAATGTGATTCAGGTAATATGGTGAAATAAAGTCAAAACAATGTTGATTCAACCAATTTTCATGTTGATTATCAATGCACCTAAAAGCATCACATCAACCAAATTTCATATTAGCACCAGTAAGAATGGGCCATTCAAGGTCTCCATGATTAATCAGAAGTGACAAGATGATTGCATGGTGATATTACATTTTAAAAAATACAGCCCTGCCATTTAAATTTCAGCTCCTCAGAATTTTCAATTAGTCATTTGGAATTTGGAATGACACCTAAGCCAGAGAACATTCTATAATTCCTTGAGGCAGCTTAGCAACTGGAGTTTTATGGCATGTTCTAGTTCTCAGGGCTAAGTGTCTCATTAAATAATGAACGGATAAAACTCCATCATCCCAAATCATCCGTTACTCCTACTGCAGTCACGTTCTTCAACCCTGTCTGTCTCTCTCAGATGTATGAATATATTATGAAGATGAAAGCTCCTTGACGTAATTGGAAATTACTGAGGGGATTCTCTCGCGAGTCTTCTGATCCGTGTTCAAGTCTTATTTCTTCTGATCCGTGTTCAAGTCTTATTTCTTCTGATCCGTGTTCAAGTCTTATTTCTTCTGATCCGTGTTCAAGTCTTATTTCTTCTGATCCGTGTTTATGTCTTATTTCTTCTGATCCGTGTTCAAGTCTTATTTCTTCTGATCCGTGTTCAAGTCTTATTTCTTCTGATCCGTGTTCACGTCTTATTTCTTCTGATCCGTGTTCAAGTCTTATTTCTTCTGATCCGTGTTCAAGTCTTATTTCTTCTGATCCGTGTGTAAGTCTTATTTCTTCTGATCCGTGTTTAAGTCTTACTTCTTCTGATCCGTGTTTAAGTCTTATTTCTTCTGATCCGTGTTTAAGTCTTATTTCTTCTGATCCGTGTTTAAGTCTTATCAGTTGATCTGTAAGTCTTTGGATCCACGTTTAAATCTCCAAGTCTCATTGGTTGCTTGCTTGTCACACTCGCCATACATTCTTTATTTCGTATTTGTTTATCTCTGAATCTGAATAACTTATGGACACACACATACAAACACTACTCTGTAAAATAGGGACTCATTTGCTTCAAATCAATTTGCAAACACCAGCAAAACTTTAAGTCACGCCTACACAAATTTCTGATTTGTTTGGAGAGTTGTCTGTCTGAAGAGGGCCCTCCCCGGAAAAACTTTTTTCCCTCGTTGGAAATGTCCAACAGAATCCGACATCCTCCCCAGATCTGTTAGCTTTCGATACTCCAAGGTCGGGGACCAGGTCCGACCCTGGTCCAATGGATCTGACCCCACTCTCCGAGGGTGTCTCAGGGGGAGTGGGATATGCAAAAAACTCATTTCAAATTCCCACATGCACTTGTACATGTGTGAAATAGGACAAATGTATTGTAAGCAGCCACCAGTAGTGTAAATTACTTAAGTACACACACACACACACACCTGTTAGAGCTACATCTGTATATGACACACACACACACACTCACAAACACACACACACACTCACAAACACACACACACACTTCTGTTAGAGCTACATCCATATATGACACAGAAACACACATACACGCACTCACAAACACACACACACACTTCTGTTAGAGCTACATCCATATATGACACAGAAACACACATACACGCACTCACAAACACACACACACACTTCTGTTAGAGCTACATCCATATATGACACAGAAACACACATACACGCACTCACAAACACACACACACACTTCTGTTAGAGCTACATCCATATATGACACAGAAACACACATACACGCACTCACAAACACACACACACACTTCTGTTAGAGCTACATCCATATATGACACAGAAACACACATACACGCACTCACAAACACACACACACACTTCTGTTAGAGCTACATCCATATATGACACAGAAACACACATACACGCACTCACAAACACACACACACACTTCTGTTAGAGCTACATCCATATATGACACAGAAACACACATACACGCACTCACAAACACACACACACACTTCTGTTAGAGCTACATCCATATATGACACAGAAACACACATACACGCACTCACAAACACACACACACACTTCTGTTAGAGCTACATCCATATATGACACAGAAACACACATACACGCACTCACAAACACACACACACACTTCTGTTAGAGCTACATCCATATATGACACAGAAACACACATACACGCACTCACAAACACACACACACACTTCTGTTAGAGCTACATCCATATATGACACAGAAACACACATACACGCACTCACAAACACACACACACACTTCTGTTAGAGCTACATCCATATATGACACAGAAACACACATACACGCACTCACAAACACACACACACACTTCTGTTAGAGCTACATCCATATATGACACAGAAACACACATACACGCACTCACAAACACACACACACACTTCTGTTAGAGCTACATCCATATATGACACAGAAACACACATACACGCACTCACAAACACACACACACACTTCTGTTAGAGCTACATCCATATATGACACAGAAACACACATACACGCACTCACAAACACACACACACACTTCTGTTAGAGCTACATCCATATATGACACAGAAACACACATACACGCACTCACAAACACACACACACACTTCTGTTAGAGCTACATCCATATATGACACAGAAACACACATACACGCACTCACAAACACACACACACACTTCTGTTAGAGCTACATCCATATATGACACAGAAACACACATACACGCACTCACAAACACACACACACACTTCTGTTAGAGCTACATCCATATATGACACAGAAACACACATACTCACACACTTCTGTTAGACACATCTGCGGGCCTGGGAGTCTCTCATTAATGCTGTTGTTTTCATTCACAGAACTGGAGTCAGGAGGACTGAGTTCATGCAGAGTTCTCTCTCTCTTTTCCTATCCTCCCTTCTTCTGTTCTGTTCTATTCTGTTCTCACCTCTGCCCTTCTTATCTACTATTTCTTCCTCTCCTCTTTTTCTTCTTCCTCCTCTACTCTTTCTCCTCTTCTACCTCTTCTCTTCCTCGTCTCTTTTTCCTCTTATCCTCTTCCTCCTCCTCCTCTCCTCTTTCTCTTCTTCCTCCTCTCCATTTCCTCCTCTCGTCTTTCTCCTCTCCTCTTCCTCCTCTCCATTTCCTCCTCTCGTCTTTCTCCTCTCCTCTTCCTCCTCTCTCTTTTCTTTAACTTCTCTTTTATTTCTCTTCTCCTCCTCCTCCTCCCTCCTCCTCCTCTTCAAACTCCTTCTCCTCATCATCCTCATATTCCTCCTCCTCTTTCTCCCTGTTCTATCCTCTCCACTCCCTCCTCCCTCCTCCCTCCTCCTCCTCCTCCTCCTCCTCCTCATCATCCTCATATTCCTTCTCCTCTTTCTCCCTGTTCTATCCTCTCCTGTTTTCACACATTCTTTATACTGTGTGGTGATAAATCCAGTAAACAAAGGATCAGGCGTAGTGCTACCGTATAGTTCATCATTTAATCATAGTCACTTTAATATTGCCAGAGGGAGGGGGATATGAGGCCGTTGTTTTCCCTCCATTAGCTCCGAGTGATGTATGCTGAGGGGAGAAAGAGAGAGAGACACGAGTTGTAGAAAAAGTGAGCAATAGAAAAAAGGAGGGGAGTGTGTTTATTTGATGAGAGGTGATAATGATCAGACAAGGTGAACCCAGAGAGAATCAAAAGGGTTTTTTTTAGAGAGAGAGAAGAATTCAAAAAACAAATCCAATTTTGATAAACTCCCAAAGCAGCAAGATGTGTGACCTGTTGCCTCAACAAAAGGGGAAACATTGAAGAACAAACACCATTGTAAATACAACCCATATTTATGTTGATTTATTTTCCATTTTGTACTTTAACTATTTGCACATCGTAACAACACTGTACATAGACATAATATGACATTTGAAATGTCTTCTTTTTGGAACTTTTGTGAGTGTAATGTCTATAGTTAATTTTGGACTGATTATTTAACTTTTATTTATTATCTATTTCACTTGCTTTGGCGATGAAAACATATGTTTCCCCGTGCCAATAAAGTCATTTGAATTTAATTGAGCTGAGGAAGAGAGAGGGAGCTAAAGATCCAGTCAAAGATTTTAGAACATCTACTCATTTAAGGGTTTTTCTTTATTTTCTTATTATTTTCTACATTGTAGAATAATTGTTGAAGACATCAAAACTATGAACTAACACATATGGAATCATGTAGTAACCAACAAAGTGTTAATCAAATCAAAATATATTTTAGATTTTTAGGTTCTTCAGCTTTGCACACTCTTGGCATTCTCTCAACCAGCTTCATGAGGTAGTCACCTGAATGCATTTCAATTAACAGGTGTGCCTTCTTAAAAGTTAATTTGTGGAATTTCTTTCCTTCTTTATGAGTTTGAGCCAGTCAGTTGTGTTGTGACAAGGTAAATGTGGTATACAGATAAGACAGGAGAATTACACCAGATCAGACAGAGAATTACATCAGATCAGACAGGAGAATTACACCAGATCAGACAGAGAATGACATCAGATAAGACAGAAGAATTACATCAGATAGGACAGGAGAATTACATCAGATAAGACAGGAGAATTACACCAGATAGGACAGACTGACCCTAGCCCCGCGGCACATTGACTATGGAAGCATACATACTGAAGACTGTGACGTGGGGTGGGGGTGGTCGGGGGACATTATGGCCCCGTCCGACGATACCACCAGACAGGAACAACCAGGCTGGATATAAGCCCACCCACTTTTCCAAAGCACAGACCCCACACCACTAGATGGATATCAACAAACCAACCTCCAACTTACTGTACAAGGCCGAGTACGGCCGATGCACGAGCCCGAGGAGGCTCAATACCAGACAGGAAGATTACGTCAGTGGCAAAACCCACTCAAGTCAAATACAGTGAAAAAAGCCTGGCGTGGCGCTACGCACGCCTCCTAGAGATGGTACGGGAGAATACTAGCAAGCCAGTGACTCAGTCCCCTTTAATAGGGTCAACGGCAGTGAATCCCAGTGGCGAGAGGGGAGCCGGCCAGGCAGAGACAGCGAGGGCGGTTCGTCATTCCATTGCCTTGCCGTTCGCCTTCGCACCCCATGTCCAGGCTACAGTCATAGGACCTACTGAAGAGATGAGTCTTCTGAAAGACTTTAAGGTCGAGACCGAGTCTGCTTCTCTCACATGGATAGGCAGACCATTCCATAAAAACTAAGATCTATTGGAGAAAGCCCTGCCTCCAGCTCTTTGCTTAGAAACTCTAGGGACAATACGGAGGGTTGCTTCTTGTGACCATAGCGTACATGCAGCTATGTATGGCAGGACCAAATTGGAAATATAGGTAGGAATAAGGCCATGTAATGCTTTGTACGTTAGCAGTAAAACCTTGAAATCAGCCCTAGCCTTAAAACAGGAAGACAGTGGCTAGCACTGGAGTAACATGATACATTTCTTTGGTTCTAGTCAAGATTCTAGCAGCTGTATTTAGCACTAAATGAATTTCATTTAGTGCTTTATCCAAGTAGCCGGAGAGTAGAGCTTTGCAATAGCCTAATCTAGAAGTGACATAAGCATGGATGACCTTTTCTGCTAAATGTGGACAGTTTCTGATATTTGCAATGACGGGAAAAAATCTGCCCTTGAAATATTCTTAATACGTTTGTCAAAAGAGAGATCAGGTTCCAGAGTAACACAGAGGTCCCTCACAATTTTAATCAACCATCCAGATGAATTGTGAGATCAAACAGCAGATCTCTTTGTTTCATGGGACCTAGAACTAGCATCTCTGTTTTGTCCGAGTTTAAAAGTAAAACATTTTCCACCAATCACTTCCTTATGTCTGAAACACAGGCTTCCAGGGTAGGCAATTTTGGGGGTTTCACCATGTTGCAACGAAATGAACAGCAGTGTGTGGTCCGCATAGCAGTGAAAGTTGACATTTTGTTTCCGAATGACATCACCAAGAGGTAGAATATATAGAGAAGACAATAGTGGTCCTAAAACAGAACCTTGAGGAACACCGAAACGTACAATTGATTTGTCAGAGGACAAGCCATTCACAGAGACAAACGGATATCTTTACCACAGATAAGATCTAAACCAGGCAACAACTTGTCCGTGTAGACCAATTAGGGTTTCCAATATCTTCAAAAGATTGTGGTGATCGATGGTGTCAAAAGCGGCATTAAGGTATAGGAACACAAGGACAGATGGAGAGCCTTGGTCTGACGCCATTAGAAGGCCATTTGCCAGATTCACAAATACGGTCTCAGTGCTATGATGGGGTCTAAATCCAGAATGGCGTGTTTCATATACATTATTTCAAATCAAATCAAATGTATTTATATAGCCCTTCTTAAATCAGCTGATATCTCAAAGTGCTGTACAGAAACCCAGCCTAAAACCCCAAACAGCAAGCAATGCATTCATCAGTGCTGAAGTGCAGGCCATCCTCAATTGGGGAATGCTGCTTTTTAGTTAGCTTTCACAGTATCAAAAATACATTTTGATTGTTTTTATTCTCCTCAATCAGGTTGGAAAAGTAGGCTGATCGAGCTGCAGTGAGGGTTCTTTGATACTGCACGGTAATGTCTTTCCAAGCTAGTCGGAAGACTTCCAGGTTGGTGCACCGCCATTTCCCTTCCAATTTTCTGGAAGCTTATTTTTTGTATACCAGGGAGCTCATTTCTTTTCACAAATGTTTTTTTTTGTTTTTAAGAGGTGCAACTGCATATAGGGTATTGTGCAAAGTTACGTTTAGATCCTCGGTTAGGTGGTTAACTGATTTCTATACACCAATGTCATTGGGTAGGTGGAGGGATTCTGGAAGGGCATCTAGGAGTCTTTGAGTTGTCCAAGATTCCCATTCAAAATCCTATTTTCCCTAACCCCTAACCCTTACCCTTACCATAACTTTAACCATTAGCCTAACCCTATTCTAAACCCTAACTCCTAAATTTAACCCCTATCTCTAATTTTAACCCTAACCCAATACTTAACTCCTAAACCTAAAATGGCATTTTTACAAGTGAGGACCGACAAAATGTTCTCACTTCTGAATTAAAGTTGATATAGTAAAATGTGTTCGCACAATCACACACACTGCTGGTTCTTTAATAAACAAATGTGAGATATCAAGGAGCTGTCGTAAACGCCGCTCCGCTCCTCGCTGCACCGACCGTCCGTTTCATGTCCAACTACCACCTTAACAGACAAAACATACCAGGGGAATGAGAGAGAGTGAGAGTGAGAGAGAGCAAAGAGAGAGAGTGAGCGAGAGACGAGAGGGGAAAGAGGGAGATAGAGAAGAAAGAGATGTAGAGAAGAGAGAAGAGATAAAGAGGGGGAGAGAGAGATGGGGAAAGGCAGGGAGAGAGAGAGAGAGAGAAAGGGAGAGAACGAGGAGAGAGAGAGAGATGGGGAAAGGCAAGGTAGAGAGAGAGAGAAATGGAGAGAGAGCGAGGAGAGAGAGATGGGAAAAGTCAGAGAGAGAGAGAGAGAGAGAGCGAGCGAGGAGAGAGAGAGAGAGAAAGGGAGAGAGAGCGAGGAGAGAGAGAGATGGGGAAAGGCAGGGAAAGAGAGAGAGAAAGGGAGAGAGATCAAGGAGAGAGAGACAGGGAATGAGAGAGAGAAAGGGACAGAGAGATTGGGAAAGAGAGGGAGAGAGAGAGGGAGAAAGGGAGAGAGAGAAGGGGAAAGAGAGATAGAGAGAGAGAGCTGGGGAAAGGCAGGGAAAGACAGAGAAAGGGAGAGAGAGCGAGGAGAGAGAGAGATGGGGAAAGGCAGGGAGAGACAGAGAGAGAGAGAGAAAGGGAGAGAGAGCGAGGAGAGAGAGAGATGGGGAAAGGCAGGGAGAGACAGAGAGAGAGAGAAAGGGAGAGAGAGATGGGGAAAGATTGAGAGAGAGAGAGAGAAAGGGAGAGAAAGAGAGAAAGAGAGAGAGAGAGCGATGGGGAAAGAGAGGGAGAGAGAGATGGGGAAAGAGAGGGAGAGAGAGATGGGGAAAGAGAGGGAGAGAGAGATGGGGAAAGAGACCTATGATGTCAGAGACCACTATGATGTCAGAGACCACACTATGATGTCAGAGACCACTATGATGTCAGAGACCACACTATGATGTCAGAGACCACTATGATGTCAGAGACCACACTATGATGTCAGAGACCACACTATGATGTCAGAGATCACACTATGATGTCAGAGACCACACTATGACGTCAGAGACCACACTATGATGTCAGAGACCACACTATGATGTCAGAGACCACACTATGATGTCAGAGACCACACTATGATGTCAGAGACCACACTATGATGTCAGAGACCACACTATGATGTCAGAGACCACACTATGATGTCAGAGACCACACTATGATGTCAGAGACCACACTATGATGTCAGAGACCACACTATGATGTCAGAGATCACACTATGATGTCAGAGACCACTATGATGTCAGAGACCACACTATGATGTCAGAGACCACTATGATGTCAGAGACATCACTATGATGTCAGAGACCACTATGATGAAACACCAAATGGGTTTGATGGATCGATTATCCAACTTAAACACCTTGGAGGTAAAAGAGCAGGAATAAGCTTTTTTGTTGGCTACAGTCCAAGCTATGTCTTTCAATGGTGCTGTCAGCATCCAAAGATTATCCAACTTAATTAAACACCTTGGAGGTAAGGATGACACTAGTGGATGACACAGCGATACGGAGTTCACCTTTTACTGATATCTACATAGCGCATTGATGTGAATCACAGTGCCGCTCTCTCATTTAGCTATTTGCGCCTTAAGGATTGTGGTTGTTGTGGATGGCTGTTCAGAAATCTAAATGTGTATTTGAACCCAGTAATGATGGCTATCAATCATTATTTTTGACACCAACCAGTGAAAAATGTGCTCTTGCAACAGCTGCATAGTGAGGATCCCAGCCTATGGAACAACAGCTGCATAGTGAGGATCCCAGCCTATGGAACAACAGCTGCATAGTGAGGATCCCAGCCTATGGAACAACAGCTGCATAGTGAGGATCCCAGCCTATGGAATAACAGCTGCATAGTGAGGATCCCAGCCTATGGAATAACAGCTGCATAGTGTGGATCCCAGCCTATAGAATAACAGCTGCATAGTGTGGATCCCAGCCTATAGAATAACAGCTGCATAGTGAGGATCCCAGCCTATAGAATAACAGCTGCATAGTGAGGATCCCAGCCTATAGAATAACAGCTGCATAGTGAGGATCCCAGCCTATAGAATAACAGCTGCAGAGTGAGGATCCCAGCCTATAGAATAACAGCTGCATAGTGAGGATCCCAGCCTATAGAATAACAGCTGCATAGTGAGGATCCCAGCCTATAGAATAACAGCTGCATAGTGAGGATCCCAGCCTATAGAATAACAGCTGCATAGTGAGGATCCCAGCCTATGGAATAACAGCTGCATAGTGAGGATCCCAGCCTATAGAATAACAGCTGCATAGTGAGGATGGAATAAAATGGAATGGCCTATGGAATAAAAGTAGGGCTTTTATTGCTCAATCTAATTCATGCTGATAAAAAGAAAAAGGACACATGGACACATGGACTCAAACTCACACACTTTTGATAGATTTATAGAGGTAAGATGTAGTTGCTACATCCATGTTTAAATGTATACAGTATCAGTCAAAGGTTTGGACACAACTACTCATTCAATGGTTTTTCTGTACTTTTTTCTACATTGTAGAATTATAGTTGTCTTTGTTTTCTTTATTATTTTGGTTAGACCAGGGTGTGATATGGGTGATTTATGTGTTTTGTCTCGTCTAGGTTTTTTTGTAGATTTATGGGGTTGTGATCAGTTTAGGTGTCTAGGTAAGTCTATGGTTGCCTAGAGTGGTTCTCAATCAGAGGCAGGTGTTTATCGTTGTCTCTGATTGGGCGAACCATATTTAGGCAGCCATATTCTTTGGGTATTTTGTGGGTGATTGTTTCCTGTCTTTGTGTTTTCTTGCACCAGTTAGGACTGTTTCGGTTTTCACGGTTCTTGTTTTGTAGTTGTGTTCATGTTTGAGTTTTCCTATTAAAACCATGGACACCTACCACGCTGCGTATTGGTCCGATCCTTGTTTCACCTCTTCAGAGGAAGAGGAGGAAGAGAACCGTGACAATAGTGAAGACATCAAAACTATGAAATAACACATATGGAATCAAGTAGTAACCAAAAAAAAGTGTAAACAAATCAAAATATATTTTTGATTTTATATTCTTCAAAGTAGCCACCATTTACCTTGATGACAGCTTTGCACACTCTTGGCATTCTCTCAACCAGCTTCATGAGGTAGTCACCTGGAATGCATTTCAAATGACAGGTGTTCCTTCTTAAAAGCTAATTTGTGGAATTTCCATGAGCTCAGCATTTATTTTTCAACTCTAATATTACATAAAAAAAATATTTCACCTTTATTTAACCAGATAGGCCAGTTGAGAACAAGTTCTCATTTACAACTGCGACCTGGCCAAGATAAAGCAAAGCAGTGCGACACAAACAACAACACAGGGTTACACATGGAATAAATAAACGTACAGTCAATAATACAGTAGAACAAAAGAAAACAAAAAGTCTATATACAGTGAGTGCAAATGGCGGGAGGAGGTAAGGCAATAAATAGGCCATAGTAGCGAAGTAATTACAATTTAGCAGATTAACACTGGAGTGATAGATGAGCAGATGATGGTGTATAGGTAGTGATACTGGTGTGCAAAAGAGCTGAAAAGTAAATAATAACAATATGGGGATAAGGTAGGTAGATTGGATGGGCTATTTACAGATGGGCTGTTTACAGATGGGCTGTTTACAGATGGGCTATTTACAGATGGGCTGTTTACAGATGGGCTGTTTACAGATGGGCTGTTTACAGATGGGCTATTTACAGATGGGCTGTTTACAGATGGGCTGTGTACAGCTGCAGCGATCGATTATTAACATATGGCTTCGTTCCCACAAATAATAGGAACCCAAAAACATACATTCCCACAACTTCCAAGGAACCAAATGTGCTAGCTGGGTAAATAATACATAGTGTCTGAATAGTCTCTAGAAGTCATTATCAGTTATCTCCACCACTTTCCTGCACATCTGCTGTCACCCCAATTCTGAGACCGATCTAGTGAATTCAGGGGGCAGTAAGCATCAACCTCAGACACTCCAGACTAGTCAAAGCTACCCTGTAGCAAGGTCACACATGAATGAATGAATGAGGTCTTGTCAAGACAATGGCAGGAGAAAAGAAAATCAGCATTCAGGTCTTGGAGCAAAAGTATTGCATTTCTTTATGAGCCATTTTCAAACCCTGGCCTTTACCATCATTATATAATGAGTCTAATTTCTGCTGGTAATCCCACTCTGAAAGGACACATTGATATGCTAATTGTTGTCTCAAATGAGAACGATTGTTCAAAAAAAGAGACGCAGATTGAAAATGATTCATCACACAACCCCTGTAATGTATTCAATGTGCCTTGGCAGTCCAGACTTGGGTTCAAGTATTATTTGAAATCTTTCAAATACGTTTAGCAATTGCTTTAGGCTGTCTGGAATGCTTGGTGGGCTCTTTGAAGGACTGTTCTATTGGTTCCATTTAGCCAGGCAAGTTCAATCAAGCCCAGCTGAAGTATTTGAAATTATTTCAAATAGTATTTGAACCCAGGTCTGATTCAAAGTACTGCAGCAGCCTCCTCTCATCTCCTGTATAACATTTCCAATGTAATGTGCCCCATATCCAACTTATACTTAACACACTATTTCATCGGTTCAGAACTGCTGGCTGGCTTTTTTTAAATTTGCGACAGACCAAAATGTAAAGCTACATTCTCCCGGATTCCAAAAACAACAGAACAGCCTTGTCACTTCACAAATACTTTGGTCAACAGCCGAGGGATGGAGCTAGACAAATATAACCCTCGTAGACAGATGCAAGGACGAACAATCCATGACATCCACATTATAGTTTAACAGTGAACACATCCACATGCATGCCAGACTTTGCCTTTTGTAGCGATGTTTGTCTGAGGAAGAAGGAGTAGACCAAAGCGCAGCGTGGTACGTGTTCATATTTCCTTTAATTAACTGAACACTATACACAAAAGAACAAGAGAATAAATTAAAACCGAAACAGTCCCGTTTGATGCAAACACTGAAACGGAAAACAACTACCCACAACCCATAGTGGGAAAACAGGCTGCCTAAGTATGGTTCTCAATCAGAGACAACGATTGACAGCTGCCTCTGAATGGGAACCATACCAGGCCAAACACCTAGAAATATAACACACAGAACCAAAACATAGAATGCCCACTCCAACTCACGCCCCGACCAAACTAAAATAGAGACATAAAAAAGGAACTAAGGTCAGGACGTGACACCTTTAAAGAAAAACATGTTTTTTTTGCCAACGCTGTTTTACAGTAAAACCTGTGGTTGGATCGTTCATTAATAACTGTAGAAAATAATAATTGTACTTTGCTACAGATGCACCTGAGAGTGGAAAAATATATTCTATTTATGAAAACAAATGGTCAGAAAAGGTTTTCTCTGCAGCGTTAAGGAGCGATGCCTACGAAATATATTTATTTGATTCAAATTACTCTTTTTGATTAGACACAGTTTTTGCAAGATTTATGTTGGGCAACAAGACCTGGGAATCATAGGTGTGCCAAGCTCTCTCTCTCTCTCTCTGTCTCTGTCTCTCTTTCTCTGTCTCTGTCTCTTTCTCTCTTTCTCTGTCGCTGTCTCTGTCTCTTTCTCTCTTTCTCTGTCTCTCTCTGTCGCTGTCTCTCTTTCTCTGTCTCTGTCTCTCTCTGTCTCTTTCTCTCTTTCACTGTCTCTCTCTGTCTCTGTCTCTCTTTCTCTGTCTCTGTCTCTTTCTCTCTTTCTCTGTCTCTCTTTCTCTGTCTCTTTCTCTCTTTCTCTGTCTCTCTCTGTCTCTTTCTCTCTTTCTCTGTCTCTCTGTGTCTCTTTCTCTCTTTCACTGTCTCTCTCTGTCTCTTTCTCTCTTTCTCTGTCTCTCTCTGTCTCTTTCTCTCTTTCTCTGTCTCTCTCTGTCTCTTTCTCTCTTTCACTGTCTCTCTCTGTCTCTTTCTCCTTTTCTCTGTCTCTCTGTCTCTGTCTCTGTCTCTGTCCCTGACTCTGTCTCTCTCTCTCTCTCGCTCTCTCTCTCTCTCTCTCTCTGTCTCTGTCTCTGTCTCTGTCCCTGTCTCTGTCTCTCTCTCTCTCTCTCGCTCTCTCTCTCTCTCTCTCTCTCTCTCAATTCAATTCAAGGGCCTTTATTGGCATGGGAAACATGTGTTAACAGATAATATAGAAAAAGATAATATACAAAAGTGAAATAAACAATAAAAATTAACAGTAAACATTACACATAGAGAAGTTTCAAAACAATAAAGACATTTCAAATGTCATATTATGTATATATACAGTGTTGCAACAATGTACAAATGGTTAAAGTACACAAGGGAAAATAAATAAGCATAAATATGGGTTGTATTTTCAATGGTGTTTATTCTTCCCTGGTTGTCCTTTTCTTGAGGCAACAGGTCACAAATCTTGCTGCTGTGATGGCACACTGTGATATTTCACCCAGTAGATATGGGAGTTTATCAAAATTGGGATTGTTTTTAAATTCTTTGTGGATCTGAGTAATCTGAGGGAAATATGTCTCTCTAATATGGTCATACATTGGACAGGAGGTTAGGAAGTGCAGCTCAGTTTCCACCTCATTTTGTGGGCAGTGAGCACATAGCCTGTCTTAGGCCATGTCTGCCTATGGCGGCCTTTCTCAATAGCAAGGCTATGTTCACTGAGTCTGTACATAGTCAAAGCTTTCCTTAAATTTGGGTCAGTCACAGTGGTCAGGAATTCTACCACTGTGTACTCTCTGTTTAGGGCCAAATAGTATTCTAGTTTGCTCTGTTTTTTGACAATTCTTTCCAATGTGTCAAGTAATTATCTTTTTGTTTTCTCATGATTTGGTTGGGTCTAATTGTGCTACTGTCCTGGGGCTCTGTGGGGTGTGTTTGTGAACAGAGATACAGGACCAGCTTGCTTAGGGGACTCTTCTCCAGGTTCATCTCTCTGTAGGTGATGGCTTTGTTATGGAAGGTTTGGGAATCTCTTCATTTTAGGTGGTTGTAGAATTTAACAGCTCTTTTCTGGATTTTGATAATTAGTGGGTATCGGCCTAATTCTGCTCTGCATGCATAAATTGGTGCTCTACTTTGTACACGGAGGATATTTTTTGCAGAATTCTGCATGCAGAGTCTCAATTTGGTGTTTGTCCCATTTTGTGAAGTCTTGGTTGGTGAGCGGACCCCAGACCTCACAACCATAAAGGGCAATGTGCTCTATGACGGATTCAAGTATTTTTAGCCAGATCCTAATTGGTATGTTGAATTTTATGTTCCTTTTGATGGCATAGAATGCCCTTCTTGCCTTGTCTCTCAGATCGTTCACAGCTTTGTGGAAGTTACCTGTGGCGCTGATGTTTAGGCCAAGGTATGTATAGTTTTTTCCGTGCTCTATGGCAATGGTGTCTAGATGGAATTTGTATTTGTGGTCCTGGAGACTGGACCTTTTTTGGAACACCATTATTTTGGTCTTACTGAGATTTACTGTCAGGGCCCAGGTCTGACAGAATCTGTGCAGAATATCTAGGTGCTGCTGTAGGCCCTCCTTGGTTGGCGACAGAAGCACCAGATCATCAGCAAACCGTAGACATTTGACTTCAGATTCTAGTAGGGTGAGGCCGGGTGCTGCAGACTTTTCTAGTGCCCGCGCCAATTCGTTGCTATATATGTTGAAGAGGGTGGGGCTTAAGCTGCATCCCTGTCTCACCCCACGGCCCTGTGGGAAGAAATGTGTGTGTTTTTTGACCATTTTAACCACACACTTGTTGTTTGTGTACATAGATTTTATAATGTTGTATGTTTTACCCCCAACACCACTTTCCATCAATTTGTATAACAGATCCTCATGCCAAATTGAGTCAAATGCATTTTTGAAATCAACAGCTACGTGATGCTGTGAGGTGATATGACGTGCTGTGTGATGCTGTGAAGTGATATGAGGTGCTGTGAGATGCTACGTGAATCTGTGAGGTGCTGTAAGGTGCTGTGTGATGCTGTGAGGTGCTGTATGATGCTGTGAGGTGCTGTGAGGTGCTGTGTGATGTTGTGAGGTGCTGTGTGATGCTGTGAGGTGCTGTGAGGTGCTGTGTGATGCTGTGTGATGTTGTGAGGTGCTGTGTGATGCTGTGAGGTGCTGTGTGATGCTGTGAGGTGATATGAGGTGCTGTGTGATGCTGTGCGGTGCTGTGTGATGCTGTGTGACAATACATAGTCACAGGTCTTAAGAAAGTAGTTGTTCATCCTCAATTATGATTTGAATGTGTTTTATTGTTTGATATCATTGAAACAACAGGCTACTGCAGATAGTCTCCTCATCAATCAGCCTGCTTGAACCTGTAGAGAGATCGGTTCAGGGACCGGTCTTTTGCTACCTCACTGCTACCTCTACAGATGTCTGATCTTAATTTGATCACTCTTTTTCGGATTGTCCTGTACCGCAGCAGTAGTCCATTCAAGGTTTAAAAAGGCTTAAAGTTTGAAATTGCCACTTTAAATTTCAGATGTGATTTGCTTTCACAAAAAAAAATGTACATGAATTTACAATCCACATAATAATTAAAATGTCCTGTTGCCACGGGATTATTTTCCTGTTGTAGCAATCGGGCTCAAATGAAGATTCTCTCTCCTTTCCCAAATACGACACAGCAAACATACATGGGAGTGGTATTTTACAGCAGTTAACCATCAAGGATATTAAAGTGTTTTGTTGAAAAAAGGGATGTTATGACCTCAAAACTCTCCTTACTGGGAAAATACAACACAGCAAACATGCAGTGCCTCAGAAAGTATTCACACTCCGTGAATTTTTCCACATTTTGTTGTGTTAAACCCTGCATTTGAAATGGATTCCATTTAGATGTTTTGTCACTGGCCTACACACAATACCCCATAATGTCAACGGGGAATTGGTTTGCAAAATGTTTACAAAATAATAAAAAATGAAAATGTGCTTAAAACAGGTCATATAATAGGTCGCATGGACTCACTCTGTGTGCAATAATAGTGTTTAACATGATTTTCTAATGACTACCTCATCTCTGTACCCCAAATATACAATTATCTGTAAGGTCCCTCAGTTGAGCAGTGAATTTCAAACACAGATTCAACCACAAAGACCAGGGAGGTTTTCCAATGCCTCGCAAAGAAGGGCACCTATTGGTAGATTACATTTTTGTAAATAAAAAGCAGACATTGAATATCCCTTTGAGCAGGGTGAAGTTTTTAATTACACTTTAGATGGTGTATCAATACACCCAGTCACTACAAAGATACAGGCGTCCTTCCTAACTCAGTTGCCGGAGAGGAAGGAAACCACTCAGGGATTTCACCATGAGGCCAATGTTCACTTTAAAACAGTTACAGAGTTTAATGGTTGTGATAGGAGAAAACTGAGGAGGGATCCACAGCATTGTAGTTACTCCCCAATTCTACCCTGATTGATAGAGTGAAAATAATAAAAATATTCCAAAACATGTGTCCCGTTTGCAACAAGGCACTATTATAATGTAAAAATAATGTAAAAAATGTGGCAAAGCAATTCACTTTTTGTCCTGTATACAAAGTGTTATGTTTGGGGCAAATACAATACAACACATTACTGAGTACCACTCTCCATATTTTCAAGCATAGTGGTGGCTGCATCATGTTATGGGTATGCTTGAAATTATTAAGATCTGGGGAGTTGTTCAGGATAAAAAAAATAAACGGAATGGAACTAAGCACATGAAAGATCCTGGTTCAGTCTGAATATATTTTTTATTTTTATTTTACCTTTATTTAACCAAGTAGGTTTGTTGAGAACATGTTCTCATTTACAACTGCGACCTGGCCAAGATAAAGCATAGCAGTGTGAACAGACAACACAGTTACACATGGAGTAAACAATAAACAAGTCAATAACACAGCAGAAAAAAAAAGAAAAAAAAAGAGAGTCTATATTCATTGTGTGCAAAAGGCATGAGGAGGTAGGCGAATAATTACAATTTTACAGATTAACACTGGAGTGATAAATTATCAGATGGTCATGTGCAGGTAGAGATACGGGTGTGCAAAAGAGCAGAAAATAAAATAAATATAAACAGTATGGGGATGAGGTAGGTAAATTGGGTGGGCTATGAAAATGTCTTATCATGTTCTGCTGGAAATGTCTTATCATGTTCTGTTGGAAATGTCTTATCATGTTCTGTTGGAAATGTCTTATCATGTTCTGTTGGAAATGTCTTATCATGTTCTGTTGGAAATGTCCTATCATGTTCTGTTGGAAATGTCATATCATGTTCTGTTGGAAATGTCATATGGTATTCTGTTGGAAATGTCTGATCATATTCTGTTGGAAATGTCATATCATGTTCTGTTGGAAATGTCATATCATGTTCTGTTGGAAATGTCCTATCATGTTCTGTTGGAAATGTCTTATCATGTTCTGTTGGAAATGTCATATCATGTTTTGTTGGAAATGTCATATCATGTTCTGTTGAAATTGTATTTCCACATTTATGACTGTCTGGTGTCTGACTGAGATGTCTGTCTGATATTTCATTCATACGTCCAGTTAAATAAATAACAACCAAGGACGTTGTAGTAAAGGTAGTCCAAGCTGTGTGTGTGTGTGTGTGTGTGTGTGTGTGTGTGTGTGTGTGTGTGTGTGTGTGTGTGTGTGTGTGTGTGTGTGTGTGTGTGTGTGTGTGTGTGTGTGTGTGTGTGTGTGTGTGTGTGTGTGTGTGTGTGTGTGTGTGTGTCAGATCGCCTCTGATGCTACCTTCCACTGTCTGTTGCCCCAGTGAAAACACACAGAGCTGCAGTCTGTCCCTGGCCCTCCCATCTGCCTGACTCTCATTGAGCAGAACGAGCTGAAATAGTTATTTTTCCTTTGGCTGCATCCATACAGTGCTGTCTCCGTGAGGAATTGGAGTCTTATATCAAGAGCAAAAGACATCCTAAATCCTAGTCTGGGATTGTATTTTCAATCCAACATATTCTCACAGGCACAAAAAGAGTTCAATGACAATATAGAATAATAGACTGAAGGAAAACAGTCTTGTCTTTCGGATGACATCTCAGCGTAGGTTAAGGTGAATAGATTGCTTACATTTCAGTCTAAACAAAATGAACAGTTGAACTGTGTTTGGCCCAGACAGGGCGAATGAATCCTTTTAACATGTTGGGCCTCGAACGTTTCTTCTATTCACAAGCTTTCACACTTCATCAAGAACATCTGGCTTTTTGGTATTAATTTATGTAAAGAAGGAATAGATCAAAGAAAACATATTACACAAACGTGAATGTTCCATACAGTGTGACAAAAGACCAAATAATATTTTATGAGAGGAGCAGAGAGAGAGAGAGAGAGAGAGAGAGTCTATGATGTGTGTGTGTTTGCGTGAGTGTGTGTGTGTGTGTGTGTGTCCTGGCATGATGTGAGTGTGTGTGTGCATGCATGTGTGAGAAGGAGAGACATGAGGTGAACTCGGTAACTGCTCTACAATTCGTTTCGAGCCAGACTTCTACAACTGACTGGGGCCTTTTTTAGTCCGTCTGGCCAGCTCTTTGTCACTGTCTAGTCCTTCTGGCCAGCTCTCTCTCTCTCAGTGGCTAGTCCTTCTGGCCAGCTCTTTGTCACTGTCTAGTCCTTCTGGCCAGCTCTCTCTCTCAGTGTCTAGTCCTTCTGGCCAGCTCTCTCTCTCTCAGTGTCTAGTCCTTCTGGTCAGCTCTTTGTCACTGTCTAGTCCGTCTGGCCAGCTCTCTCTCTCAGTGTCTAGTCCGTCTGGCCAGCCCTCTCAGTGTCCAGTCCTTCTCTCAGTGTCTAGTCTTTCTCTCAGTGTCTAGTCCTTCTCTCAGTGTCTAGTCCTTCTCTCACTGTCTAGTCCGTCTGGCCAGCTCTCTCTCTCAGTGTCTAGTCCGTCTGGCCAGCCCTCTCAGTGTCCAGTCCTTCTCTCAGTGTCTAGTCTTTCTCTCAGTGTCTAGTCATTCTCTCAGTGTCTAGTCCTTCTCTCAGTGTCTAGTCCTTCTGTCAGTGTCTAGTCCTTCTGTCAGTGTCTAGTCCTTCTCTCAGTGTCTAGTCCTTCTCTCAGTGTCTAGTCTTTCTCTCAGTGTCTAGTCCTTCTCTCAGTGTCTAGTCCTTCTCTCAGTGTCTAGTCCTTCTGGCCAGCCCTTTCTGTCAGTGTCTAGTCCTTCCAATTTCAAACACCCCTTACAGAAAAACATGTGAAGTTATTGTAATATTATTGTTAAGTTATTGTGTTTTGACCCCCACCCCTCCTCTCTCTCACTCTCTCTCTCCCTCTCGCTCTACCGCACCAGCTGTCTCGACCTCTGAATGAACGGCCATGAAAAGGCAAGTGCTAACCACTGTGATTATTATTTGACCCTGTTGGTCACCTACGAACGTTTGACCATCTTGAAGAATGATCTGGCCTCAATGACCATGTTCTGTTGTAATCCCGACCCGGCACAGCCAGAAGAGGACTGGCCATCCCTCAGAGCCTGGTTCCTCTGGTCTACCCGGCACAGCCAGAAGAGGACTGGCCACCCCTCAGAGCCTGGTTCCTCTGGTCTACCCGGCACAGCCAGAAGAGGACTGGCCATCCCTCAGAGCCTGGTTCCTCTGGTCTACCCGGTACAGCCAGAAGAGGACTGGCCTCCCCTCAGAGCCTGGTTCCTCTGGTCTACCCGGCACAGCCAGAAGAGGACTGGCCACCCCTCAGAGCCTGGTTCCTCTGGTCTACCCGGTACAGCCTGAAGAGGACTGGTCACCCCTCAGAGCCTGGTTCCTCTCTACGTTTCTTTCCTCGGTTCTTGTCTTTCTAGAGAGTTTTTCCTAGTCACTGTGCTTCTACACCTGCATTGCTTGCTGTTTGGTTGATTTAAGGCTGGGTTTCTGTACAGCACTTTGTGACATCAGCTGATGTAAATAGGTCTTTATAAATACATTTGATTGATTGATAACGTGACAACATGTAAAACATTTGAGAACATGTGACAACATGGGGATGCAAAATGTCATTGTGTTTTACTGAGCAATAGGGTCTGAGGGGGTGTGGTACTGTATATGGCCAATATACCAGGGCTGTCAGACAATCAGCATTCAGGGCTCAAACTACCCACTTTAAAAAAAAAAAATGAAACTATACGTGACAACATTTGAACATTTTTCATGTGAAAGTGTAAAATTATTTGCAATTCACATTCACACATTAGTCTGCAATTCACATGTGAGGTGAAAACATGTTATTCTCCTCACATGAGAAAAGGTGGTGTTAAGAACTTTATATTGGATACATGTGAACATATGGTTTCACATGTGAACAACTGAACTAACATGCGTTTCTTTGGTTTTCACATGTGAAAATCTAAATTCAATTTTCACATTCAAAAGTTTTTTTTTAACTACAAATTACACGTGAATCCACAATTCACATGTGAGGTGAAAACATGTTATTCTCCTCACATGTAAAAGGGTCAGTAGCACAAATGTAACCACATGTAACATATGGATTTGAATTAGTAAAAGCATAAAAAGACCCAATGAAAAGTTAGACCTTACAGTTATTATATAAAACCAATCAGAATTACGAAGAATGTGTGTCACAACCGGCCGTGACCCGTAGTACCATAGGGCAGCGCATAATTGGCCCAGCATCATCCGGGTTTGGATGGGTAAAAAAAATACAAAATGCATTAAAATAAAATAATTCAGAAGAATGGCAAAGACATGTTTTTCCGGGTGTGGTGTAATATGGAGGACCTGGCAAGCCAACCTATCCCCTATAATGTAAACTCCAATAGAAAATAACTTCTAATGTATAACTTCAAATTAAAGCAAATTGTTTGCATGAATACTGGTTTCAATTGTGTTTACAAGCAAATACTATGGTATCGGGGTACGCGGTATGCTGTTCAGCTGAAATAATGTATCTTTAGGCTGTGCCATAAAGTCTGTACCATTCTTAGAAGTCCCCTACACATTCATTACCTACAATACATCTCTGCTCTTAGTTAAAGAGTAGCATCTGCACTGTTATTTTACAAATCAGTTAATCTGGCTATTCTCTCATCATTGATTTCATTTACTTATTTCAGCAATTTGGGAGTTTTCTTGTCACGCCCTGAGCTGGTTCACCTGTGCTTGTTATTGTCTCCACCCCCTCCAGGTGTCGCTTATTATCCCTGGTTTATTCATCCCTGTGTTTCCTGTCTCTTTGTGCCAGTTTGTCTTGTTTGTCAAGTCAACCAGTGTTTTTATGTCTCAGCTCCTGCTTTTCCCAGTCTCTCTTTTCTCGCCCTCCTGATTTTTACCCTTGCTGGTCCTGACTCTGAGCCCGCCTGCCTGACCACTCTGCCTGCCCCTGACTTCAAGCCTGGTATTGTTTAGACTCTGACCTGGTTTATGAACTCCTGCCTGTACCCGACCTGCCTTTTTCTATAATAAATATCAGAGCTCAACCATCTGCCTCCTGTGTCTGCATTTGGGTCTCACCTTGTGCCCTTATATTTCTTTATAGTTGTCTAATGTTGTTTTAATGTTAATCCTGAATCACTGTGATAAATATGATTGATTTTCTTGAGTGTATTATACAGTACAAAGCTGAGATTTACTTTGAAGTCCAAAGTGTAGGAATACAGGTGAAATCAGTCATTGACACAGACATGGTGGCGTAGCAGGAAGATCGGATTGGCGAGAACAAATAGGTTGAGGGTTCAAATCCCAGGTGAGGACATCAAATCAAATTTATTTATATAGCCCTTCGTACATCAGCTGATATCTCAAAGTGCTGTACAGAAACCCAGCCTTAAACCCCAAACAGCAAGCAATGCAGGTGTAGAAGCACGGTGGCTAGGAAAAACTCCCTAGAAAGGCCAGAATCTAGGAAGAAACCTAGAGAGGAACCAGGCTATGTCGATAGTGATTACTATAAACATATAGAATGTAATCATGTGTGTCAAATATGTATGTTGAAAACACTGCAGCTATTTGTTGACATTCCAGTAACATCCTCATAACACATTTTTGTTTCATGTGAAAATTTGAATCCACATGTGAAACTTCACGTGAAATGTCATCACATGTGAAGTGTTCTATGATTTCACGTGATTTCATATGTGCAACAAAAATATGTGATTTTCCACATGTGAAATTGTGTTTTTTTCCATAAGGGAAAATTCCACAAAATATTAATCAAAGCTGCTTCTCTATCAACTCCATTGGAGTCACTGACTGTAGTTACAACAACACATCCACATCCATAATTATCTCTGACTGTAACATCCATGTAGTTACAACAACACATCCACATCCATAATTATCACTGACTGTAACATCCATGTAGTTACAACAGCACATCCACATCCATAATTATCTCTGACTGTAACATCCATGTAGTTACAACAACACATCCACATCCATAATTATCACTGACTGTAACATCCATGTAGTTACAACAGCACATCCACATCCATAATTATCTCTGACTGTAACATCCATGTAGTTACAACAACACATCCACATCCATAATTATCACTGACTGTAACATCCATGTAGTTACAACAGCACATCCACATCCATAATTATCTCTGACTGTAACATCCATGTAGTTACAACAACACATCCACATCCATAATTATCTCTGACTGTAACATCCATGTAGTTACAACAACACATGATTGTGGACTACTGGAAAAGGAGGACCGAACACACCCCCATTCTCATTGACGGGGCTGCAGTGTAGCAGATTGAGAGCTTCAAGTTCCTTGGTGTCTACATCACCAACAAACTAACATGGTCCAAGCACCCCAAGACAGTCGTGAAGAGGGCACGACAACACCTTTTCCCCCTCAGGAGACTGAAAAGATTTGACAAGGGTCCGCAGTTCCTCAAAAGGTTCTACAGCTGCACCATCGAGAGCATCACTGCCTGGTATGGCAACTGCTCGGCCTCCGACTGCAAGGCACTACAGAGGGTAGAGCGTACGGCCCAATACATCCCTGGGGCCAAGTTTACTGCCATCCAGGACCTCTGTACCAGGCGGTGTCAGAGGAAGGCCCTAAAAATTGTCAAAGACTCCAGCCACCCAAGTCATAAACTGTTCTCTCTGCTACCGCACGGCAAGCGGTACCGGAGCGCCAAGTCTCAGCCCAAGAGGCTTCTAAATAGCTTCTACACCCAAGCCATAAGACACATATAGTCAAATGGCTACCCAGACTATTTACATTTCTCCCCTACCCCCTCTCTCCACACCACTGCCACTCTCTGTTGTCATCTATGCATAGTCACTTTAATAACTCTACCTACATGTACATACTACCTCAACTAACCGGTGCCCCCGCACATTGACTCTGTACCGGCACCCTCCTGTACATATTGTCATTTTACTGCTGCTCTTTAATTACTTGTTACTTTTATCTCTTATTCTTATCCATATTTTTTTGAAACTGCACTGTTGGTTAGGGGCTCGTAAGTAAATCAAATCAAATCAAATCCAATTGTATTTGTCGCATACACATGGTTAGCAGATGTTAATGCAAGTGTAGCGAAATGCTTGTGCTTCTAGTTCCGACAATGCCAGAGTCAGTTTGTTGGCAGCAGCCACTCAATGTTTGTGGTGGCTGTTTAACAGTCTGATGGCCTTGAGATAGAAGTTGTTTTTCAGTCTCTCGGTCCCTGCTTTGATGCACCTGTACTGACCTCGCCTTCTGGATGATAGCGGGGTGAACAGGCAGTGGCTCGGGTGGTTGTTGTCCTTGATGATCTTTATGGCCTTCCTGTGACGTCGGGTGGTGTAGGTGTCCTGGAGGGCAGATAGTTTGCCCCCGGTGATGCGTTATGCAGACCTCACTACCCTCTGGAGAGCCTTATGGTTACAGCCAGACAGGATGCTCTCGATTGTGCATCTGTAGATGTTGTGAGTGCTTTTGGTGACAAGCCAAATTTCTTCAGCCTCCTGAGGTTGAAGAGGCGCTGCTGCACCTTCTTTACAACGCTGTCTGTGTGGGTGGACCAATTCAGTTTGTCCGTGATGTGTACCCCGAGGAACTTAAAACTTACTACCCTCTCCACTACTGTCCCGTCGATGTGGATAGGGGGGTGCTCCCTCTGCTGTTTCCTGAAGTCCACGATCATCTCCTTTGATTTGTTGACGTTAATTGTGAGGTTATTTTCCTGACACCACACTCCGAGGGCCCTCACCTCCTCCCTGTAGGCCGTCTCATCGTTGTTGGTAATCAAGCCTACCACTGTAGTGTCGTCACCAAAGTTGATGATTGAGTTGGAGGCGTGCATGGCCACGCAGTCATGGGTGAACAGGGAGTACAGGAGAGGGCTCAGAACGCACCCTTGTGGGACCCCAGTATTGAGGATCAGCGGAGTGGAGATATTGTTACCTACCCTCACCACCTGGGGGCGGCCCGTCAGGAAGTCCAGGACCCAGTCGCACAGGGCGGGGTCGAGGCCCAGGGTCTCGAGCTTGATGACGAGTTTGGAGGGTACTATGGTGTTAAATGCTGAGCTGTAGTCAATGAGCAGCATTCTCACATAGGTATTCCTCTTGTCCAAATGGGTTAGGGCAGTGTGCAGTGTGGTTGCGATTGCGTCATCTGTGGACCTATTTGGGCGGTAAGCAAATTGGAGTGGGTCTAGGGTGTCAGGTAGGGTGGAGGTGATATGGTCATTGACTCGTCTCTCAAAGCACTTAATGATGACGGAAGTGAGTGCTATGGGGTGGTAGTCGTTTAGCTCAGTTACCTTAGCTTTCTTGGGAACAGGAACAATGGTGGCCCTCTTGAAGCATGTGGGAACAGCAGACTGGGATAAGGATTGATTGAATATGTCCGTAAACACACGAGCCAGTTGGTCTGCACATGCTCTGAGGACGCGGCTGGGGATGTCGTCTGGGCCTGCAGCCTTGCGAGGGTTAACACGTTTAAATGTTTTACTCACTTCGGCTGCAGTGAAGGAGAGCCCGCAGGTTTTGGTAGTGGTAGTGGCCGTGTCAGTGGCACTGTATTGTCCTCAAAGCGAGCAAAAATGTTATTTAGTCTGTCCGGGAGCAAGACATCCTGGTCCGCGACGTGGCTGGTTTTCTTTTTGTAATCCGTGATTGACTGTAGACCCTGCCACATACCTCTTGCATCTGAGCCGTTGAATTGCGACTCTACTTTGTCTCTATACTGACACTTACTGTAGCATATAGCTACACTGTTTGTATTCGGTCATGTTTCCGGTCACCTTGCCCTGGTTAAAAGCAGTGGTTCGCGCATTCAGTTTCTCCCGAATGCTGCCATCAATCCACGGTAAGCATTTCACTGTAAGGTTGTATTCAGCACGTGACTAATAAAGTTTTATTTGATTTGACATCCATAATAATCTCTGACTGTAACATCCATGTAGTCAAAGCAGCACATCAACATCCATAACATCAGCCCGATGTCTGCATTATTCATTCACTCAACATGCTTTATTCATTTGTTCAGGCATCTGGAACAAACAGATCTGGACAGCTTAATCCCCATCCATCCATCCGTCCAGTATTCCAGACAGACTGTACTCTGAAGGAAGGACTGATCAATAGCTGGACTGTGACTGTTGACCCTACAGGGACCCTCAGATCTTCCCGTCCTGGTTTAAGATCTGTCTCTCTAGCAGGGACTGGAGAAACTAGAAGTCCGTCCACACACTCTCAAGGCTCAGACTTGTTTACAGTTCTGGTTCTGTAGTGGCTACTGGGAATAAACAGACTAGTCGATCCACTCTCAAGGCTCAGACTTGTTTACAGTTCTGGTTCTGTAGTGGCTACTGGGAATAAACAGACTAGTCGATCCACTCTCAAGGCTCAGACTTGTTTACAGTTCTGGTTCTGTAGTGGCTACTGGGAATAAACAGACTAGTCGATCCACTCTCAAGGCTCAGACTTGTTTACAGTTCTGGTTCTGTAGTGGCTACTGGGAATAAACAGACTAGTCGATTCACTCACACAAGGCTCAGACTTGTTTAGAGTTCTGGTTCTGTAGTGGCTACTGGGAATAAACAGACTAGTCGATCCACTCTCAAGGCTCAGACTTGTTTACAGTTCTGGTTCTGTAGTGGCTACTGGGAATAAACAGACTAGTCGATCCACTCTCAAGGCTCAGACTTGTTTACAGTTCTGGTTCTGTAGTGGCTACTGGGAATAAACAGACTAGTCGATCCACTCTCAAGGCTCAGACTTGTTTACAGTTCTGGTTCTGTAATGGCTACTGGGAATAAACAGACTAGTCGATCCACTCTCAAGGCTCAGACTTGTTTAGAGTTCTGGTTCTGTAGTGGCTACTGGGAATAAACAGACTAGTCGATCCACTCTCAAGGCTCAGACTTGTTTACAGTTCTGGTTCTGTAGTGGCTACTGGGAATAAACAGACTAGTCGATCCACTCTCAAGGCTCAGACTTGTTTACAGTTCTGGTTCTGTAGTGGCTACTGGGAATAAACAGACTAGTCGATTCACTCACAAGGCTGCGTACCAGGGTTGGGGTCAATTCCACTTCAATCCATTCAATTGCTTTTTAAAATTGACTAGTTGCTTTTCAATGTACTCCCTCAATAGACTTGATTAAATTGGAAACGACCCCCAATGTGAGTGAGTGAGTGAGTGAGTGAGTGAGTGAGTGAGTGAGTGAGTGAGTGAGTGAGTGAGTGAGTGAGTGAGTGAGTGAGTGTGTGTGTGTGTGTGTGTGTTTGTGACCAACTGGAGACACTTTGTTATATCTGTTGACTCAGAGGTATGAATACTTATGCAAATTAGATATTTCTGTTTTTCATTTTCAATACATTTCTAAGAACATATTTTCACATTGTCATTATGAGTAGAGATATATTTGACCTGGAAGTATATTTGACCTGGAAGTATATCTGATCTGGAAGTATATCTGACCTGGAAGTATATCTGACCTGGAAGTATATTTGACCTGGAAGTATATCTGACCTGGAAGTATATTTGACCTGGAAGTATATTTGACCTGGAAGTATATTTGACCTGGAAGTATATTTGACCTGGAAGTATATTCGACCTGGAAGTATATCTGACCTGGAAGTATATTTGACCTGGAAGTATATTTGACCTGGAAGTATATTCGACCTGGAAGTATATTTGACCTGGAAGTATATTTGACCTGGAAGTATATTCGACCTGGAAGTATATTTGACCTGGAAGTATATTCGACCTGGAAGTATATTTGACCTGGAAGTATATTCGACCTGGAAGTATATTTGACCTGGAAGTATATTCGACCTGGAAGTATATTTGACCTGGAAGTATATTTGACCTGGAAGTATATTTGACCTGGACCTATAGTATATCTGACCACATTAGCCACTCTTCTCTCTCTCTCTCTCTCTCTCATCGTATGCTGTTGTGTTGTGTTGTATTGTAAGGCCCTGTGGCTATTCCTATTCTATCAGAATGGTACGTTTTAATGAGGCTGTGTGAGCCTGTACATTATGGTGTTTATTTATGGATGAATGTTTCCTCAGAGCTATGTGTCATCAACCGCAGCAGAGTAATAATAATGAAATAACAAGAGAATGGGAGGATTTGGGAGGAAACTGTTTTCATGTCAACACTTCTTGTGGCATCCACTACCAGTCAGTAGTTTGGACACACCTACTCATTCAAGGGTTTTTCTTTATTTTTACTATTTTCTACATTGTAGAATAATAATGAAGACATAAAAACTATGAAATAACACAAGGAATCATCTAGTATCCAAAAGTGTTAAATAAGTCCAAATCTATTTTATATTTGAGATTATTCAAATAGCCACCCTTTTCCTTGATGACAGCTTTTCACACTCTTGGCATTTTCTCAACCAGCTTCACCTGGAATGCTTTTCCAACAGTCTTGAAGGAGTTCCCACATATGCTAAGCACTTGTTGGCTGCTTTTCCTTCACTCTGCAGTCAACTCATCCTAAACCATTTCAATTGTGTTGAGGTCGGGTTATTGTGGAGGCCAGGTCATCTGATGCAGCACTCCATCACTCTCCTTCTTGGTGAAATAGCCCTTACACAGGCTGGAGGTGTGTTGGGACATTGTCCTATTGAAAAATAAATGATAGTCCCACTAAGCGCAAACCAGATGGGATGGCATATCGCTGCAGAATGCTGTGGTAGCCATGCTGGTTAAGTGTGCCTTCAATTCTAAACAAATCACAGACAGTGTCACCAGCAAAGCTCCCCCAAAGTCTACACCTTTAGTTAACAAAGCATTTGACAAATAAATTAGATTGTATGTGTATCGGAGTGGTGTAAAGTGCTTAAGTAAAAATACTTCAAAGTACTACTTAAGTAGTTTTTTACTTTTACTTCACTACTTTTACTTTCACTTCCCTACATTCCAAATGAAAATAATGTACTTTTTACTTTTTACATACATTTTCCCTGATACCCAAAATAACTCTTTACATTTTGACAGGAAAATGGTCCAATTCACACACATATCAAGAGACCATCCCTTGTCATCCCTACTGCCTCTGATCTGGCAGACTACCTAAACGCAAATGCCTCATTTGTAAATACATTTTTGAGTGTTGGAGCCCGTAAATAAAGAAATATATAAAAATTGTGCCGTCTTGTTTGCATATTACAAGGAATTTGAAAATACGAATAATTTTACTTTTGATACTTAAGTATATTTTTGCAATTCCATGAACTTTTGATACTTAAGTATATTTAAAATCAAATACTTTTAGACTTTTACTCAAGTAGTATTTCACTGGGTGACTTTCACTCTTACTTGAGTCATTTTCTATTAAGGTGTCATTACTTTTACTATGACTTTTGAGTACTTTTCCACCACTGGCCTATCGCTGCAGAATGCTGTGGTAGCCATGCTGGTTTAGTGTGCCTTGATTTCTAAGCAAATCATTGACAGTGTCACAAGCAAAGCACCCCCACGCCATCACACCTCATCCTCCATGCTTCACGGTGGGAACCACACATGCACGGAAATCATCCATTCAACTACTTTGCGTTTCACAAAGACACGGCGGTTGGAACCAAATAATCTCATATTTGGACTCATCAGACCAAAGGACAGATTTTCACCGGTCTAATGTCCATTGCTAATGTTTTTTTGGGCAAGTCTCTTCTTATTATTGGTGTCCTGTAGTAGTGGTTTCTTTGCAGTAATTCGACCATGAAAGCCTGATTTACGCAGTCTCCTCTGAACAGTTGATGCTGAGATGTGTCTGTTACTTGAACTCTGTGAAGCATTTATTTGGGCTGCAATTTCTGAGGCTGGTAACTCTAATGAACAAATCAAAGTTAAATACAGTGAAATGCTTACTTACGAGCCCCTAACCAACAATGTGGTTTAAAAAAAATATGGATAAGAAAAATAAATAAAAGAAACAAGTAATTAAAGAGCAGCAGTAAAATAACAATAACGAGACTATATACAGGGGGGTACCGGTACAGAGTCAATGTGCGGGGGCACCGGTTAGTTGAGGTAAAATATACATGTAGGTAGAGTTATAAAGTGACTATGTACAGATGAAAACAACAGAGAGTGGCAGTGGAGTAAAAGAGGGGGGAGGAAGCCATGCAAATAGTCTGGGTAGCCATTTGATTAGGTTTTCAGGAGTCTTATGGCTTGGGACTAGAAACTGTTTACAAGCATCTAGGACCTAGACTTGGCTCTCCAGTACCGCTTGCCGTGCGGAAGCAGAGAAAACAGTCTATGACTAGGGTGGCTGGAGTCTTTGACAATTTTTAGGGCCTTCCTCTGACACCGCCTGGTATAAAGGTCCTGGATGGCAGGAAGCTTGGCCCCGGTGATGTACTGGGCCGTTCTCACTACCCTTTGTAGTGCATTGCGGTCAGAGGCCGAGCAGTTGCCATACCAGGCAGTACCGCAACCATGCCCTCGATGGTGCAGCTGTAGAACTTTTTGAGGATCTGAAGACCCTTGACAAATCTTTTCAGTCTCCTGAGAGGGAATAGTTTTTGTTGTGCCCTCTTCACGACTGTCTTGGTGTGCTTGAACCATGTTAGTTTGTTGGTGATGTGGACACCAAGAAATTTGAGGCTCTCAACCTGTTTCACTGCAGCCACGTCGATAAGAATGGGGGCGTGCTCAGTTGTCTTTTCCTGTAGTCCACAATCATCTCTTTGTCTTGATCACGTTGAGGGAGAGGTTGTTGGCACCACATGGCCAGATCTCTGACCTCCTCCCTATAGGCTGTCGTGTCGTTGTCGGTGATCAGGCCTACCACTGTTGTGTCATCGGCGAACTTAATGATGGTGTTGGAGTCATGCATTGCCGTGCAGTCATGAGTGAACAGGAAGTATAGGAGGGGACTGAGCACGCACCCCTGAGTGGCCCCTATGTTGAGGATCAGTGTGGCAGATGTCTAGGATCCAATTGCTTGAAACATGTTGGTATTACAGACTCGAAAAGAGAAAGGTTTAAAATGTCAGTGAAGACACTTGCCAGTTAGTCAGCTCATGCTCGCAGTACACATCCTGGTAATCTGTCTAGCCCTGCGGCCTTGTGAATGTTGACCTGTTTAAAGGTCTTACTCACATCGGCTGCGGACAGCAGGATCGCACAGTCTTCCAGAACAGCTGGTGCTCTCATGCATGTTTCAGTGTTATTTGCATCGAAGCGAGCATAGAAGTAATTTAGCTTGTCTGGTAGGCTTGTTTCGCTGGGCAGCTCACAGCTGTGTTTCCCTTTGTAGTATGTACTGGTTTGCAAGCCCTGCCACATCCGACGAGCGTCAGAGCCGGTGTAGTACGATTCGATCTTAGTCCTGTATTGACACTTTGCCTGTTTGATGGTTCGTGGGAGGGCATAGCGGGATTTCTTATAAGCTTCCTGGTTAGAGTCCCGCTCCTTGAAAGCGGCAGGTCTAGCCTTTGGCTCATTGTGGAATGTTGCCTATAATCCATGGCTTCTGATTGGAGTATGTATGTACGGTTACTGTAGAGACCACGTCATCAACGCTCTTATTGATGAAGCCAATGACTGATGTGGTGGACTCCGCAATGCCATCAGAGAAATCCCGGAACATATTCCAGTCTGTGATAGCAACACAGTCCTGTAGATTAGCATCTGCTTCCTCTGACCACTTTTTTTTATTGATCTAGTCATTGGTGCTTCCTGCTTTACTTTTTGCTTGTAAGCAGGAATCAGGAGGATGGAGTTATGGTCAGATTTGCCAAATGGAGGGTGAGGAAGAGCTTTGTGTGTGGAGTAAAGGTGATCCATAGTTTTTGTTGTTGTTGTACATTTAACATGCTGATAGAAATTTGAAAAACTGATTTAAGTTTCCCTGCATTAAAGTCCCCGGTTTCTAGGAGTGCCGCCTCTGGGTGAGCGTTTTCTTGTTTGCTTATGGCGGAATACAGCTCATTCAATGCTGTCTTAGTGTCAGCCTCTGACTGTGGGGGTATGTGAACAGCTACGAAAAATACAGATGAAAACTCTCTAGGTAGGTAAGGTGATCTATAGTTTATCATGAGATACTCTACCTCAGGCGAGTAGTAGCTCGAGACTTCCTTAGATATTGTGTATCAGCTGTTATTCACAAAAATGCGTAGCCCGCCGCCCCTCGGCTTACCAGACGCCGCTGTTCTATCCTGCTGGTGCAGCGTATAACCAGCCAGCTGTATGTTGATAGTGTCGTCGTTCAGCCACGACTCCGTGAAGCATAAGATGTTAGAGTTTTGAATGTCCCGTTGGTAGTGTAATATTCTGTGTAGGTCATCTATATTATTGTCCAAAGATTGCACGGTTGCTAGCAGAATGGAAGGAATTTGGGGTTTATTCGATCGCCTACGAATTCTCAGAAGGCAGCCTGCCCTCCGGCCCCTTTTTCTCTGCCTCTCCTTCACGCAAATCACGGGGATCTGGGCCTGTTCCCGAGAAAGCAGCATATCGTTCGCGTCGGCCTCAGACTCGTTAAAGGAAGAAAATAAATTCTGCCAGGCCTTGGTGAGTAATCGCAGTCCTGATGTCCAGAAGTTATTTTTGGTCATAAGAGACGGTAAGCGGCAACATTATGTAAATTTTAAAAAATAAATAAGTTACAAACAACGCATATAAAAAAACTAAAAAACACAATCGTTGGGGGCAAGTTAAACATCTGCCTTCTTCTCCAGCGCCATCTTATGTTAACTTATCCTCTGCATCAGAGGTAACTCTGGGTCTTCCTTTCCTTTGGCAGTCCTCATGAGAGCCAGTTTCTGTCTACTGTAGCCTATCAAAACCAATCTACAGCCTACTGTATCCTATCAAAACCAATCTACAGTCTACTGTATCCTATCAAAACCAAACTAGTCTACTGTAGCCTATCAAAACCAAACTAGTCTACTGTAGCCTGTCAAAACCAACACTAGTCTACTGTAGCCTATCAAAACCAACACTAGTCTAATGTAGCCTATCAAAACCAATCTACAGCCAACTGTATCCTATCAAAACCAAACTAGTCTACTGTAGCCTATCAAAACCAATCTACAGCCTACTGTATCCTATCAAAACCAAACTAGGCTACTGTAGCCTATCAAAACCAATCTACAGCCTACGGTATCCTATCAAAACCAAACTAGGCTACTGTAGCCTATCAAAACCAATCTACAGCCTACTGTATCCTATCAAAACCAAACTAGTCTACTGTAGCCTATCAAAACCAATCTACAGCCTACTGTATCCTATCAAAACCAAACTAGTCTACTGTAGCCTATCAAAACCAATCTACAGCCTACTGTATCCTATCAAAACCAAACTAGGCTACTGTAGCCTATCAAAACCAATCTACAGCCTACTATATCCTATCAAAACCAAACTAGTCTACTGTAGCCTATCAAAACCAATCTACAGCCTACTGTATCCTATCAAAACCAATCTACAGCCTACTGTATCCTATCAAAACCAAACTAGTCTACTGTAGCCTATCAAAACCAATCTACTGCCTACTGTATCCTATCAAAACCAAACTAGTCTACTGTAGCCTATCAAAACCAAACTAGTCTGCTGTAGCCTATCAAAACCAATCTACAGCCTACTGTATCCTATCAAAACCAAACTAGTCTACTGTAGCCTATCAAAACCAAACTAGTCTACTGTAGCCTATCAAAACCAATCTACAGCCTATCAAAACCAATCTACAACCTACTGTAGCCTATCAAAACCAATTTCCCGTTAGAATGTATCACCTTTTTATATTTCATTAAATCCTCCTGCTGCAGGATTATTGTCCTCCTGTGACGTGTAAAATAGTAGTTACAGCAACACATCAACATCCATAACTTCAACCCTATCTCTGCATTATTCATTCATTCAACATGCTTTATTCATTTGTTCAGGCATCTGGAACAAACAGATCTGGACAGCTTAAGCCCCATTCATCCATCCGTCCAGTATTCCAGACAGACTGTACTCTGAAGGAAGGACTGATCAATAGCTGGACTGTGACTGTTGACCCTACAGGGACCCTCAGATCTTCCCGTCCTGGTTTAAGATCTGTCTCTCTAGCTACAGGGACTGGAGAAACTAGAAGTCCATCCACGCACTCACAAGGCTCAGACTTGTTTAGAGTTCTGGTTCTGTAGTGGCTACTGGGAATAGAAAGACTAGTCGATTCACTCTCAAGGCTCAGACTTGTTTACAGTTCTGGTTCTGTAGTGGCTACTGGGAATAGAACGACTAGTCGATTCACTCTCAAGGCTCAGACTTGTTTAGAGTTCTGGTTCTGTAATGGCTACTGGGAATAAACAGACTAGTCGATTCACTCACAAGGCTGCGTACCAGGGTTGGGGTCAATTCCACTTCAATCCATTCAATTGCTTTTTAAAATTGACTGGTTGATTTTCAATGTACTCCCTCAATAGACTCGATTAAATTGGAATTGGAATTTGAGTCAATCCATTAGGTTGAACACAGTGGTTGACATTATATAACTTAAACATGGTCTCTCTGCCCTTGACCAGCACAAATACATCCTGTGGCGGACTGGAATAGCATTGAATAGTCCCCGCGATATGCAACTGTTCAGGAAAGTCAGGAACCAATACACACAGTCAGTCAGGAAAGCAAAGGCTAGCTTTTTCAAGCAGAAATGCGCATCCTGTAGCTCTAGCTCCAAAAAGTTTTGGGACACTGTAAAGTCCATGGAGAACAAGAGCACCTCCTCCCAGCTGCCCACTGCACTGAGGCTAGGTAACACGGTTACCACTAATAAATACATGATAATCGAACATTTCAATAAGCATTTCTCAACGGCTGGCCATGCCTTCCTCTTGGCTACTCCAACCCCGGCCAACAGCTCCGCCCCCCCCCCCCCCCCCCCCCCCGCAGCTACTCGCCCAAGCCTTCCCAGCCTCTCCTTCACCCATATTCAGACAGCAGATGTTCTGAAAGATCTGCAAAACCTGGACCCGTACAAATCAGCTGGGCTAGACAATCTGCACCCTCTCTTTCTAAAACTATCCGCCACCATTGTTGCAACCCCTATTACCAGCCTGTTCAACCTCTCTTTTGTATCGTCCGAGATCCCTAAAGATTGGAAAGCTGCTGCGGTCATCCCTCACTTCAAATGGGGGTGACACCCTAGACCCAAACTGTTACAGACCTATATCCATCCTGCCCTGCCTATCTAAAGTCTTCGAAAGCCAAGTTAATAAACAGATCACTGACCATTTCGAATCCCACCGTACCTTCTCCGCTGTGCAATCCGGCTTCCGAGCCGGTCACGGGTGCACCTCAGCCTCGGTCAAGGTACTAAACGATATCATAACCGCCATCGATAAAAGACAGTACTGTCCAGCTTCATCGACCTGGCCAAGGCTTTCGACTCTGTCAATCACCGTATTCTTATCGGCAGACTCAATAGCCTTGGTTTTTCTAATGACTGCCTCGCCTGGTTCACCAACTACTTCGTAGACAGAGTTCAGTGTGTCAAATCGGAGGGCATGTTGTCCGGGCATCTGGCAGTCTCTATGGGGGTACCACAGGGTTCAATTCTCGGGCCAACTCTTTTCTCTGTATATATCAATGATGTCGCTCTTGCTGCGGGCGATTCTCTGATCCACCTCTACGCAGACGACACCATTCTGTATACTTCTGGCCCTTCCTTGGACACTGTGCTATCTAATCTCCAAACGAGCTTCAATGCCATACACTCTTTCCGTGGCCTCCAGCTGCTCTTAAACGCTAGTAAAACCAAATGCATGCTTTTCAACCGCCCGACTAGCATCACCACCCTGGGCGGTTCCGACCTAGAATATGTGGACAACTATAAATACCTAGGTGTCTGGCTAGACTGTAAACTCTCCTTCCAGACTCATATTAAACATCTCCAATCCAAAATCAAATCTAGAATCGGCTTTCTATTTTGCCACAAAGCCTCTTTCACTCACGCCGCCAAACTTACCCTAGTAAAACTGACTATCCTATCAATCCTCGAATTCGGCGATGTAATCTACAAAATAGCTTCCAACACTCTACTCAGCAAACTGGATGCAGTTTATCACAGTGCCATCCGTTCTGTTACCAAATCACCTTATACCACCCACCACTGCAACCTGTATGCTCTAGTCGGCTGGCCCTCGCTACATATTCATCACCAGACCCACTGGGTCCAGGTCATCTATAAGTCTATGCTAGGTAAAGCTCCGCCTTATCTCAGTTCACTGGTCACGATAACAACACCCACCTGTAGCACACGTTCCAGCAGGTATATCTCACTGATCATCCCCAAAACCAACACCTCATTTGGCCGCCTTTCCTTCCAGTTCTCTGCTGCCAGTGACTGGAACGAATTGCAAAAATCGCTGAAGTTGGAGACTTTTATCTCCCTCACCAACTTTAAACATCAACTATCTGAGCAGCTAACCGATCGCTGCAGCTGTACATAGTCCATCTGTAAATAGCCCACCCAATCTACCTACCTCATCCCCATACTGTTTTTATTTTATTCACTTTTCTGCTCTTTTGCACACCAGTATCTCTACTTGCACATCATCATCTGCTCATTTATCACTCCAGTGTTAATCTGCTAAATTGTAATTATTCGCTCCTATGGCCTATTTATTGCCTACCTCATGCCTTTTGCACACACTGTATATAGACTTTCTTTTTTCTACTGTGTCATTGACTTGTTTATTGTGTTATTGGCTTGTTTATTGTTTATTTTACTCCATATGTAACTCTGTGTTGTTGTCTGTGTCACACTGCTTTGCTTTCTCTTGGCCAGGTCGCAGTTGCAAATGAGAACTTGTTCTCAACTGACCTACCTGGTTAAATAAAGGTGAAATAAAAAGGGCTTCGATTGGCCTCCATTTCCCCTGACCCACCACCTCTCTCCCTTCCATAGTGCTGAGAAATTAGTGCTTTTTGAGGTCGGTTCGGTTTTTGTTTGTTTATAATAAAAATAATCACGGTTTTCGATTTAGATTATTTGACATTAAATGCACTATGTGGGTTAAATGCTATAACAACACAGAATTTTTTTTCTCCATAAAGGTTCCATGATGTTAGTGACTTCCCATTTATGCTTTTTAACCATAATCTATTCACGTTACGTTACATTAATAAAATATTTCAGTTATGTGTGTATTACATTTGTTTGATTTGATGAGCTGCTGCCTACGGTGTCTGACAAAAATCACTATTTTAGTAGTTCTTCAAAGTAATAAGGAATTATTTTACAACTGCTGAATATTAATCAATCGAATGTATTTATAAAGCTGTTGTCAAAGTGCAGAAACCCAGCCTAAAAGAGAGAGTCGAGAGAGTCGAGAAGCAGGTCCGGGACAAGGTAGCACGACCGGTGAACAGGTCAGGTTTCCATAGGCAGAACTTCAGAAACTGGATCAGCAGCATGACCAGGTGGCCTGGGGACGGGGACAGCCAGGAGTCGTCCGACCAGGTAGTCCTGAGGCCTAGGGCTCAAGTCCTCTGGAAGAGAGAGAGAGAGCGACAGAGAGAGAGAGAGAGAGATGGGAGAATAAAAGGAAGCATACCTAAGATCACACAGGACACCAGATAAGACTGGAGAATTACACCGGATATGACAGACTGACCCTAGCCTCCCGGCACATAGACTATTGCAGCATAGATACTGGAGACTGAGAAAGGGGGAAAAGGGGACACTGTGGCCCTGTCCAAAGTCATTCCCGGACAGGGCCAACCAGGTAGGATATAACCCCACCCACTTTGGAAAACCATAGCCCCCACACCACTAAACGGATATCAACAGACTAACTACCCTGAGACAAGGCCAAATATAGCCCATAAAGAGCTACCCCACCACATGAGCCCAGGGGCAGGAAGGATGGGAGAGCGCGAGCCAGCCAGTGACTCAGTCCCCTTAATAAGGTCAGAGGCAAATAATCCCAGTGGAGAGAGGGGAGCCGGCCCGGCAGCAAGGTTGGTTTCGTCAGTCCAGTTCCTTACCGTTCACCTTTGAACCCCTGGACCAGACTATACTCAATCATGGGACCTACTGAATAGATGAGTCTTCAGTAAAGGTTGAGACCGAGCTTACGTCTCTCACATGGATCTGCAGACCATTCCATAAAAATGGAGCTATAGGAGAAAGCCCTGCCAGCAGCTGTTTGGTTAGAAATTCTAGGGACAATGAGAAGCCCTGCGTCTTGTGACCGTAGCATAGGTGTAGGTATGTACAACAGCACCAAATCGGAGAGATATGTAGGAGCAAGTCCAAGTAATGCTTTGTAGGTTAGCAGTAAAACTAGCACTGGAGTAATATGATCACATTTTGGGGGGTTCTAGTCCAGATTCTAGTAGTAGCAGTGTTACGTTCCCCAGCAAAAAAAATCTAAAACAATTGTCAAGGTGACACCAATCGGTGCCCCCGACGTGCTAACCTCAAAATAGAAATGAAAAAGCCTATGCCTGTAACACCTTTGTCACGCCCTGGTCTTAGTATTTTGTGATTTCTTTATTATTTTGGTCAGGCCAGGGTGTGACATGGGTTATTTATGTGGTGTGTTTTGTCTTGGGGTTTTTTGTAGGTTATGGGATTGTGGTATAGTAGAGTTGTCTAGGTAAGTCTATGGTTGCCTAGAGTGGTTCTCAATCAGAGGCAGGTGTTTATCGTTGTCTCTGATTGGGAACCATATTTAGGCAGCCATATTCTTTGAGTGTTTTGTGGTTGATTGTTCCTGTCTCTGTGTTTGTTTGCACCAGATAGGGCTGTTTTGGTTTGTCACGTTACGGTTTGTATTGTTTGTGATTATCTTTATTAAAGATGTATCGCCATAACCACGCTGCATTTTGGTCCTCCTCTCCTTCGACGGAAGAAAACCTTAACCTTCCCCGTTAAGACAACAAATATATCCCATTTTTTGGTTGGACAAGTTTGCTAAAATAGAAAACAACTTCCATCTCGTATCAATGAACTAAACTCGTCGCTACTTAAAATGCGTCACCTCCTCCACTATACACTGGCTATCAACAATTAAATACAAGACAAAAAACAGACTTTATTTCCCCACTTCATCGGTAGGCTAGACCTCACTCCATCGACACCAGAACCAATAATAAGATCCAAAACTCAAGTTCCACATGACGCAAAAGAACTTCCATGCAACCCATCTCCACGCCTTGTACTAACACACTGTAACCAGTTGTTAAGGTGTGAGACAAAGGCAAAAAACCCTCCAAAAGGAAGGATTGGATCGCCCCCAGTGTCTCGCACTATCTTCACCAGCTGTTTAACAGTATCTCCACTCTGCAGAGACACGAACCTGAACCTCTGAAACAAAGGGTTCCAAAATCTTGTTTATTAGGATACACACTAGTCACAACTAGAGGTTTAAACTTACTTCTTAACTGACTTCTAAAGCTAAGCAGGGTTGGTCCTGGTCAGTCCCTGGATGGGAGAACAGATGCTGCTGGAAGTGGTGTTGGAGGTCCAGTATTCATTCGTATTTACAGATGGCATACAAGTTTGTTATTAAGGCCCATGAAAGTTCATATGTTCCAGAAGGCATTTCTGCCAAAAAAACGCATTTTGATAAACAATAAATATTTACACTCAAATGCCTCTAACCTTGAAGTTCAACGAGTCACATATTAAGCACTAGCTGAAAGTTTATTTAGTGCCAGTGGCTCTGGAGGGAAGCCCTCTTGCAGCACCCTCCCAGCGCCTTTCTGGCACCTTCCGTGTTGGCTATAATGGAGCCCTGCTGAGGGTAATGGGTCAATCAAGTGTGTGAATGGCTGGACAATCGGACCCAACAGTTGATTGGACTGCTGCTGCTCCCATACAAGGGAAAGAACTGGAGACAGTAGCAGACATGTTGGGGCTGAAAGACTCTCTGTTTTAGATATTTTATTTATTTTAACCTATATTTAACGAGGCAAGTCAGTTAAGAACAAATTGTTATTTATAATGACGGCCTACCAAGAGGTAAAAGGCCTTCTGTGGGGATGGGGGCTGGGATAAAAAAACACACACAACGGGGCAAAACACACCACGACAACAGAGATACCACAACACTACATAAAGAGAGACATAAGACAACAACACAGCATGGCAGCAACACATGACAACACAGCATGGTATCAACACAACATGACAACAACACAGCATGGCAGAAACACATGACAACACAGCATGGTAGCAACACATGAAAAAACACAGCATGGTAGCAACACAACATGACAACACAGCATGGCAGCAACACATGACAACACAGCATGGTATCAACACAACATGACAACACAGCATGGTATCAACACAACATGACAACACAGCATGGTATCAACACATGACAACACAGCATGGTAGCAACACATGACAACACAGCATGGTAGCAACACAACATGACAACACAGCATGGCAGCAACACATGACAACACAGCATGGTATCAACACAACATGACAACACAGCATGGTATCAACACAACATGACAACACAGCATGGTATCAACACATGACAACAACACAGCATGGTATCAACACAACATGACAACAACACAGCATGGCAGAAACACATGACAACACAGCATGGTATCAACACAACATGACAACACAGCATGGTATCAACACAACATGACAACACAGCATGGTATCAACATATGACAACAACACAGCATGGTATCAACACAACATGACAACAACACAGCATGGTATCAACACAACATGACAACACAGCATGGTATCAACACAACATGACAACAACACAGCATGTCAGAAACACATGACAACACAGCATGGTATCAACACATGACAACACAGCATGGTATCAAAACAACATGACAACAACACAGCATGGCAGCAACACATGACAACACAGCATGGTATCAACACAACATGACAACACAGCATGGCAGAAACACATGACAACACAGCATGGTATCAACACAACATGACAACACAGCATGGCAGAAACACATGACAACACAGCATGGTATCAACACAACATGACAACACAGCATGGTATCAACACATGACAACACAGCATGGTATCAACACAACATGACAACACAGCATGGTATCAACACAACATGGCAACAACACAGCATGGTATCAACACAACATGACAACAACACGGTAGCTTGTTGTTAACCTTTGTTATTTGAAGTTATAATTTAAGTTTATTCTTTGTAAGCATTTCTGTTGGTCAATTATTAAATATAACCTAAGTTTGAAGCATTTACTCTGCCTCACTGAGCCTCTGTACCCTGAGACCCACTTAGCTGTGGTCCGTGGCAGTGGCCTCTCCCCAGGCTTTGTCACAAATGGTGGAGAATGCGGGCACAAGCAGCTCTTGCTATCCCGGATGGCCATGAGCTAGGCTGTGCAGTCTCGGTACATCGCTCCCTGGAGGCAGAGTGCAGTTAATTTAAAGTTAAAGTAATGCCAAGAATAAAAGCTAAAAGTAGACAATCAAGAGCGTGAAGCTCAAGAGGACCTCTTCCCACTGCTCTACAAGAGTCTGGTGGAAGTCCAGGATTTCACCCTGCTTCTAGAACAGAAGAAGAAGTCAGAGGCCCTCTGCACCAGTGACCTAGGGCTGTCGACATCCCTGGTCATCGACTTCTCACAGCTGAAGGCGTGGTTTGGCTGGTGTGGAAGCCCTAGCCATCACTGGTTGGACTGTTTGGCCAGAATGATCCAGAATTCTGTTGAAGCTGTGAGGACTTTGGACACGACTGGCAGATGTGCCCAAACCCTCAGTTTTCCTTATTTTCCACCATACTTTGCAAATAAATTCATTAAAAATCCTACAATGTGATTTTCTGGATTTTTTTCTCCTCGTTTTCTCTGTCATAGTTTAAGTGTACCGATGATGAAAATTACAGGCCTCTCTCATCTTTTTAAGTGGGAGAACTTGCACAATTGGTGGCTGACTAAATACTTTTTTGCCCCACTGTATATGACCCAGGAGGCCTGTAAACAGTAGCAACAAAAAGTGATTGAGTAGGCCGTGTAGATTTTATGACTAGAACCTCAAAAGATGAAAATGCAGTCTTTTCTTTTCTTCATAAATTGACATTTCCTGTCATAAATGTGAGCAACAAATGTGCCTTTGGGGGAATGCGCAGTGGATATGGTCACTAGTGTAACCAGGAGGAGAGGCCTCATTTAAATTCATCAGGCTTGAGCCAAGTTTCAGACAGGCTAATCACATCAAGTTTATGATCAGTGATTAGTTCATTGACCATGACTACCTTGGAAGTGAGGGATCTAACATTAAGTAGTACTATTTTGAGATGTGAGGTATTATGTCTTAAAAAATGACAGGAACTACTCACGCAAACACCGCCATGTTTAGTTTTGCCCGACCTCAAGCGCAGACACGGTCTCAATGTGGAAAACTGAGCTGACTACTGCTGACTGTGCGAGAGACAGACTCAGGCTAGCTAACAGCTTGGCCTGCACCCTATCTCATTGTGGCGCTAGAGGAGTTAGAACCCTGTTTATGTTGATAGATAAGATGAGAGCACCAATGCAGCTAGGATGGAGTCCTGTTTGTGGGTAAGACACAGAAAGAGGGCCAATTATCTACACATTCGATCTTTTGGGAGGGGCAGAAAACACTTTTCAAGCAGCGGTTAAGTTGTGTCTGCTGGAGAGCTCATCACTCTCCCTAACTCGGAGGTGGACTTAAGACAATTACTCATTGCTGACACATCTTTCTGGCTAAGTTACACGCTGAACCTATCTTGCGCTTGGTGACCTCTGACTGTTTCATCCTAACATCGTTGGTGCCGACGCGGATAACATAATCCCTATACACTCTATACACTGGCCAGTTTTAGATTTAGCCAGCACCCTCTTCAGACGAACCCTTACGTCGATAGCCCTGCCCCCCTGGTAAACAATGTATGATTGCTGGGTGATTCTTTTTAAGTCTAATACTGTGGGTAATAGAGTCGCCAATGACTAGGGTTTTTAATTTGTCTGAGCTAATGGTGAGAGGCTTAGGTGGCTTTGACCCCGTAACGGGGAGGAGGAGAGACCCGAGACTCCTTGGAATCCGACTTGTTGCTCAGTGGGGAAAACCAGTTGAGCACTGCAGACAACACTTCTTTCCAGAAGCTGTGGGGACCGTGCTGGGGGGATTACCACAACTACCTGTACTTACTGGGGTTGGGTTAAATGCAGAAGACACATTTCAGCTGTACAACTGACTAGGTATCCCCCTTCCCGGTGGCACAGACGCTGTTTCATCCTTCCTACACTTAAATTGCCTAACGATTGCTTCTAAAGCCGGGCATGAAACTCGGCTATCCTCACCATAAGGCAATAGTTCTCCTGCCTAGGACGAACACAGCTGGAATCCTTAATGGTGAAACAGCCACGCCCATTTGCAATATTACAACAACACAGAAGTTACTGCAAACAGCCAACACTGTTTTTTCCCCCGTAGGACATCACTGAACAGGACAATATATACTGCATATATGTGATATCTGACTTGGGAGGTGACGATAGACAGCATGACTGACTTAATGTTAAGACTCAAGCCCTCCCTTTGTGCCAAGCCGAGCCGGGTTACATGACCTCTCACATTAGTGTTCTAGCCACTTTTCTCTCTCTCTCTCATCGTTTGCTGTTGTGTTGTGTTGTATTGTAAGGCCCTGTGGCTATTCCTATTCTATCAGAATGGTACGTTTTAATGAGGCTGTGTGAGCCTGTACATTATGGTGTTTATTTATGGATGAATGTTTCCTCAGAGCTATGTGTCATCAACCGCAGCAGAGTAATAATAATGAAATAACAATAGAATGGGAGGAAACTGTTTTCATGTCAACACTTGAAGAGTTTTATTCCAAAACGCTATACATCCATTTTTAGAAATGTTGGTAAATTAGCATTTAGTGTTATGAAAGAGATTGGTGTGTGTTTTTTTTTTTTTACACTTTCTAAATCATGGCATGTTTTTTTTTTTACACTTTCTAAATCATGGCATGTTTTTTTTTTTACACTTTCTAAATCATGGCATGTTTTTTTTTTTACACTTTCTAAATCATGGCATGTTTTTTTTTTTACACTTTCTAAATCATGGCATGTTTTTTTTTTTACACTTTCTAAATCATGGCATGTTTTTTTTTTTACACTTTCTAAATCATGGCATGTTTTTTTTTTTTTTGGACAGATATGTATTTGTTTAAAATCTCTCACTTGAGGGTTTATTTCAGAGAGACAAAATAATCATGTTGTTTTTGCAAAATACTACAATACTATAAAATACTATAAATCTGCTTCACACTCAGAGAAATAAGTAGTAAGCGCTAGTTAAATAATTAAACGCGGTAATATGAGATCTGTGTGTAAAACATACATTTTACATTGTATTAATTTTAACAGACACTCTTATCTAGAGCGACTTTCAGTTAAGTGCATTCATCTCAACCCACTAGAGTCGATTTCCGCGGCCCCACGGGAAATCTAATTAGCATCATAAAACAATCCCTATACAAATGTGTCAGTTTAAGCTAGATATACACTACATCGACAAAAGTATGTGGACACCTGCTCTTCGAACATCTC